>NC_053429.1:48570227-48637942 GCF_007990345.1 Gossypium hirsutum | reverse complement strand
AAATAACCCTGTGGGAATGTTTCGGACCAAAGAGTCTAAATATTATTTCCATATTTATGCTTATTATGTGTGTACATGAGTATGTGGAGTTTCATTCTCCATTTTGCCAATTGCATGAGAATTATTAATAGGGATCGATATGAGACATGGTGAAATATGATGGCTAATTAAATGGTCTATTAATGCATGTTGTGAAATGATGGGTTTGCATGTCAAATTACCCAAAATTTGAGCTAGTGGTTGGCCATGCTATGGTGGAAACATGTTGGGAACATGTTGGCTAGTGAGGTATGTAGGAAAAAATAAATAAGAGTATGGGTATAAAGAAGGAAACAAAAAATGAGTGGTTGTTTCCCCCCCCATTGCGTGAGCTAAAGAAAGGAAAGAAAACTTGTTCATCCTTTTTCATCCTCTTTGACCGAAATTCTAAGGGAGGAGGAAGGAGTTCTTGCTTCATGTTTGGTTTGGAGAGAATTAGGAGGAAGTTTGGCCATGCATGTAACTAGATTGAGGTATGTTGATATTATTCTTTGAGATTCATGTATATTTAAGTTGTAAGTTTGAATCTACCTAGCCATGGTTCAACTTTGTTAAATGATGGAGATGATATTCGGCCATGCATGTTACATTCTTGGTTGGTATTTTGATGTTTGATGTTGTGGTGATGAGGCATGAAGATGAGTTAAGATCGGCCTAGGTGGATTTGTGTTAATGCCATTGCATGCTAATATGAAGCTGTTAATGATGCATGTGATGGTGGATTGATGATTCTTGAATCTCTTTTTTTTAGCATTTTGAGTGAGCACATATGTGCATTGGTTGCTAGATGGGGAAGAATCGGCTAGCAAGTTGTGTGCTAAGGCCGAATATAATTTTGTAGGTTAATGAGTAATGCATGTGCTAATTGATGGAAAGGGAGAGGATGCTTTACTAGTGTATAATGATATAAGATTTAGAATTATTTTTGGTTAGGTGTATGATTAGGTATATTCGGCCATATGAGTAATATATAGATGATGTTAAATTTGATTATGTATAATGGGCCATATAGGGTACACATTGTGATATTAACTTTGATTCTCTATAATTGATCAGTGGGTGATTAGTAAGGGTGATTGCCGAATATACTACATACATTGCATGTGTAATTGGATTGTAATATTTAGCAAGGCGGTTAAACTAGTTATTTATTGATTAAGCTCAAGGAGTTAAAGGAGGAGAATCGAGCAAAGGCAAAGAAAGATCATCGAGTAGCCGAGTTGGAACCATCTTACCAACACAAGTAAGTCATAAGCATATCTTTGGTATGATTTAAAGGATCGTAATACCTATACCATTGTGTTTAATGAGATGAAATGTATACAATGTATATGTAGTAGAGATAATTGTCGATGTAAAGGAGTGAGCCTATTGAGTGGTGGTTTTCGGACTAGTGTGCGGGCATAGTGTCACGTATGAGATTGGCATAGTGTGCGGTTTATTGTACGACTAGTGTGGTTTAAGTAATGGCATAGTGTGCGGTTGATTATTAGCTATGTGTGCGAACCCAATATATTTCTATAATTATTTACATTAGGGTGCGACTTACCGAGTCGATTTGGACAGCGGAAAAGGTAAGTGTGCGAACTTGAAATGCATGGACTAGTGTGGTTAAGTCATGGCACTAAGTGTGCGCGGTTGATTATTAGCACATGTGTGCGAACCAATATATTTCTATAAATTATTACATAAGGGTGCGACTTTACCGAGTCAATTTGGACAGCGGAAAAGGTAAGTACCTTGAGTTCATGGCTAATAGGCGCTATGTTTATATTTGGAGTTGAGCTGGTAAGTTTTGAACCTATGTGACGATTATAGTTGAAGTCACGTACATAAGGTTCATTGTGGATAGGTGAAAGTCGTTAATTGTATGATTATAACGAAATAAATGATGTATGAAAGGCCAATGTAGGACTTGGTATGAGATTGAACCATAGGGTTTAAGGAACTATGGTATAGTTTGGTATGGATGGAGTACTTAACCTCATTTCATTGTTTCCTGTTGTGATATTTATTAATGGATGGTTGTGGAATGCTTATGGCTTACTGAGTTATATACTCATTCGGTGTTTGCTTGTCACCTATTCTAGGTTTCTTGGACTCGTCTCTTTTGCGTGATCGTGCCGTCGTCGAAGTCATCACACCGGCTAGCAAGTTTTGGTACTTTCTTCTTAGTCGGCTTAGGAGAACATTTCGGCATGTATAGGCTATTATGTTGTGTTTGAACTTTGGTATGTAAACTTTTAGCCATGCGAAAATGGCATAAATGTTCGGTTGGGTTTGGTTTCATAACGTTAGGTCGTAAATCTTGATAATTCGACCTTTTTATGCCATATGTCATGGTTGATTATTTTGGTGTTAAAATTCATGATATGGCAATAGTGTAGTAGGGGGATGTTTGACAATGATTAGCCTTTGGCATGGCTAGTCATGATCATAATTTGTGATATGTATGACGAATTACTAGTTAGATCAAGGAGAAATCACGAAATGGGCATAGTTGCTTTCGTAACAGATGCTGGCAGCAGCAGTGACGTGAGATTGAAAAATCACTAAAAAATAGAGTGGAATTAATTGATGAATAAATTATGTATTCGAAGCTCGATGAGTCTATTTTCATATAGAAGCAACGAAAAAGATCATAGACAGTATGTTAAGAGATATTCAGGTTCTCGTGAGACAGGGCCAGAACGGTTTCTGGATTCCCTGTTCCGACTTTGGAAATTCATTATAAATTAACCAGAGACAATTAGGAGTCATACCATATATGGATAGATTCCTCTCTGAGTCTAGTTTCTATAGAAACAAACGGCATCAGTATTGAAGCTCTGTGCAGGGAGATATCCAGGTCGTAATGCACAAAGGTTAGTGTAGTCGATCCCTGTAACATGGGAGACTTTGACTAATAAATGTACTAATTGGCCCGACCAAAATTCTAGAAAAAATATGTAGACGGGCATATGAGTCTAGTTTCAGGGAAAATCACGAAACTGATTTCAGTTGTGAAACTCAAGATATGATTTTTAAAGCGACTAGTACGCAGTTGGCAGTGTCTGAGAAATATTTTTATAAAGGGTTTAAAGTCTGTTAACATCTCGTGTTCGACTCCGGTGTCGGTCTCGGGTTCGGGGTGTTACATTTGATTGGTATCAGAGCTATGGTTTAGTCGGTTCTAGGACTACCATAGCACGTATGAGTCTAGCTATACATGCCGAATGTTAATGTTTAACTGTGTGATGACTTCTGACGGTTAAAATTTATGTTTTGATTAGTAATGGATCCCGGTGTAGAGAGAACCTTGGCGGATGACATTGAAAGTGTAGCGGCTGCTCCTGCACAAGGGACACCGCCTGTTGAACCTCAGTCATCTGCGAATATCAAGGTGAGGGGCTAAACAAGCCTTCTTTACCATGATGAATGAGTGGGTCGCGCAGTATGCCCGAACCAATCCGGCTGTCCAACAATTCCCGAATTTGAATAATCCACCCCCGGGCCAGTAATGCCATCAGTTACTGATCCTGTGAGGCTGAGTAAGCCACCTGTAGACTTGATTAGGAAGCGCGGGGCTGAGGAGTTCAGGGCCATAGTTACTGATGATGCTGAAAGGGCCGAGTTCTGGCTTGATAACACCATTCGGGTGTTGATGAACTGTCATGCACACCCGATGAATGTCTAAAGTGTGCTATATCCTTGTTGCGGGACTCAGCCTACTATTGGTGGAGGACCCTGATTTCCATAGTCCCAAACGAACGAGTAACTTGGGACTTCTTTCAGACGGAATTTGAAAGAAATATATTAGTCAACAGTTCATTGATCAAAAGCGTAAGGAATTCTTGGAACTCAAGCAAGGCCGTATGACAGTATCTGAATACGAACATGAATTCGTAAGACTCAGTAGGATGCCCGGGAGTGTGTAGCTGATGAGGTTGCTATGTGCAAAAGATTCGAAGAAGGATTGAATGAAGATTTAAAGCTACTAATGGGTATTTGGAAATAAAAGAATTCTAACACTAGTCGAACGAGCCTGCAAGGCGGAAGAACTTGGAAAGGAGAAGAAGAAGGCTGAATTTGAAGCTAGAGACTATCGTAAAAGATCGACGGGTAAAGCTCCGTTCTCAGCCGTAAAGAAGTTCAGGGAGGACACTAATAAGTCGAGGACGACTGCGGGAATTTCCATCAGAGCAAGACCATCGACGGACTCCCGAGCTACTTCGGTAGCTAGTGTGGGCAATAATCGTCTAGAGAAACCTGAATGTCCCCAATGTGGAAGACGACACATAGGTGAATGTTGGGGTAAGTCTATTAACAGGGCCTGTTACGGATGCGGTTCGAAGGACCACTTCATTAGAGATTGCACGGAGCTTGATGAGAAGAATAAGATTCAAGGTGCAAGACCTAGTGGAGTGACAACTAGAGGTAGACCACCGAGAATTTTAGGAGGTAGGGGTGGTAGTCAGAGAGGGACCTCTGATACGGCTGTTCGAACCGAGAACCGTACTCCTGCTAGAGCATATGCCATTCGCGACGAGAGGAGGCATCCTCCCCTGACGTATCACTGGTACCTTCACTCTCTTTGATACTAATGTGATTGCATTGATTGACCCTGGCTCTACTCATTCATATGTATGTGAAACCTTAGCATCCAGTAAGACTCTACCTGTTGAGTCTACTGAGTTCGTAATTCGGGTGTCAAATCCCTTGGGTCGTTACGTGCTTGTCGACAAAGTGTGTAAGAGATGTCCCCTAGTAATTCGAGGTTCTTGTTTTCCGGCGAACTTGATGCTTTTGCCGTTTGATGAATTTGATGTTATTCTTGGTTTGGATTGGCTGACCGCGCATGATGCGGTTGTGAATTGCAAAAGCAAGACTATTGATTTGAGGTGGCAAATAACGAGGTAATCCGAGTTGAGTCTACGGATTTGGAGGGGTTGCCAGCTGTAATATCAGCAATGTTGGCCCAGAAATATGTAAGAAAAGGGTGCGAAGCATACCTTGCGTATGTATTGATGATAAAGAATTAGAAAAGAAACCGAATCTGTGCGGGTGGTTTGTGAATACCCGGATGTTTTCCTGAAGAATTACCGGGTTTACCACCTGTTCGGGAGGTAGAGTTTGGTATTGAGCTTGTACCTGGGACTACGCCGATTTCGATAGCTCCGAATCGTATGGCACCAACCGAGTTAAAGAGTTAAATCTCAGTTGCAAGAATTGACGGATAGAGGTTTTGCTCGACCAAGTTTCTCACCTTGGGGTGCACTAGTATTGTTCGTGAAAAAGAAGGACGGAACCATGAGGTTGTGCATTGACTATCGTCAACTGAATAAAGTGACGATAAAGAACAAATATCCGTTGCCGCGCATCGATGATTTGTTCGACCAACTGAAGGGAGCCTCAGTGTTCTCAAAAATAGATTTGAGATCGGGCTATTATCAGTTGCGAATTCGAGATTCGGACATACCCAAAACTGCTTTCAGAACGAGGTACGGTCACTACGAGTTCTTAGTGATGCCGTTTGGGCTCACTAATGCCCCTGCGGTATTTATGGATTTGATGAATCGGATCTTCAGACCATATTTGGATCGGTTCGTAGTTGTGTTCATTGATGACATCTTGGTCTATTCAAGAGATGAGATCGAACATGCTGAACACTTGAGATTAGTGTTGCAAGTTTTGCGGGATAAGAAGTTATATGCTAAGTTCAGTAAGTGTGAGTTCTGGTTAAGAGAGGTTAGCTTCTTGGGTCATGTGGTATCCGCATCGGGTATTCGAGTTGACCCGAACAAAATCTCAGCCATACTTAACTGGAAACCTCCGAGAAATATTACTGAGGTTCGGAGCTTTTGGGACTCGCCGGTTATTACCGACGATTTGTCAAAGGTTTCTCGATGATAGCCACACCAATGACGAAGCTACTTCAAAAGGATGCTAAGTTCGAATGGACGGAGAAATGTCAGAAAGGCTTCGATCAACTGAAAACTCATTTGACTGAAGCTCCAATTTTAGTGCAACTCGAATCAGGCAAAGAGTTTGTCATTTATAGTGACGCATCCCTACTCGGGTTGGGTTGCATATTGATGCAAGAAGGCCGAGTTGTGGCCTATGCGTCGAGACAATTGAAGCCACACGAGAGAAATTATCCAACCCATGATCTCGAACTAGCCGCCATCGTATTCGCTTTGAAAATATGGCGACATTACTTGTTTGGCGAAAAGTGCCATGTATTTTGGATCACAAAAGTCTCAAATATTTGATGACTCAAAGAGACTTAAATCTGCGACAAAGACGTTGGCTTGAGTTGTTGAAAGATTACGAGCTTGTCATTGATTACCACCCAGGAAAGGCTAATGTGGTTGCAGACGCCTTAAGCTGGAAATCGCTGTTTGCTTTACGAGCGATGAATGTGCACTTGTCTGTTCTACCCGACAATGTGTTAGTAGCTGAATTAAAGGCCAAACCATCATTGATTCATCAAATTCGTGAAGCTCAGAAAGTCGACGATGAATTGGTTGCAAAACGGGCTGAATGTATTCCGAATATGGAATCCGAATTTCAAATTGATGATGACGATTGTTTGAGGTTCAGAAGTCGGTTGTGTGTTCCAAGAAATTCAGAACTCATTTCGATGATTCTGAACGAAGCTCATTGTAGCCGAATGTCAATTCACCCGGGGAGTATGAAAATGTACAACGATTTGAAACGACGGTTTTGGTGGCATGGTATGAAACGGGACATCTCCGACTTTGTTTCGAGATGTTTAATATGTCAACAAGTGAAAGCGGAACATCAAGTGCCTTCAGGATTACTTCAGCCGATCATGATACCCGAGTGGAAATGGGATCGAGTCACAATGGACTTTGTGTCCGGACTACCATTGTCAACAAGTAAGAAGGATGCGATTTGGGTTGTTGTTGATAGACTGACTAAGTCGGCTCACTTTATCCCCGTGTGTACGGATTTTTCATTGGATAAACTAGCCGAATTGTATGTTTCTCAGATTGTGAGATTACATGGAGTACCTATTTCTATCGTGTCGGATAGAGATCCGAGATTCACCTCGCGATTTTGGAAGAAATTGCAAGAAGCTTTGGGTACCAAGCTACATTTTAGCACCGGTTTTCATCCCCAAACCGATGGTCAATCCGAGCGGATAATTCAGATACTCGAGGATATGCTGAGATGCTGCATCCTTGAGTTTAGTGGTTCATGGGAACGGTATGTACCTTTGATGGAATTCGCTTACAACAATAGTTTTCAATCAAGTATTAAGATGGCACCTTACGAGGCTTTGTACGGTCGTAAATGCCGTACACCATTGTTTTGGACCGAGCTCGGTGAAAGTAAAATTTTCGGAGTTGATTTGATTAAAGATGCCGAACAGAAAGTAAAGGTAATCAGTGAAAGTCTGAAGGCAGCCACAGATCGTCAGAAATCGTATGCAGACTTGAAACGAAAGGACATTGAATATCAGGTGGGAGATAAAGTGTTCCTTAAAGTTTCACCTTGGAAAAAGGTACTCAGGTTGGCCGTAAGGGCAAGTTGAGCCCGAGATTCATTGGGCCATACGAAATCTCCAAACGAGTTGGTCCGGTTGCGTATAGATTGATTTTGCCCCCTGAGCTTGAAAAGATTCACGACGTCTTTCATGTTTCGATGCTTCGACGCTATCGATCTGATCCATCGCATATAATTAGCCCATCAGAGGTTGAAATTCAAGCCGATATGAGTTATGAAGAAGAACCGATACGTATCCTAGCTCGTGAAGTGAAGGAGTTGCGAAACAAAAGGGTTCCGTTAGTGAAGGTGTTATGGCTCAAACATGGGATTGAGGAAGCTACTTGGGAAACCGAGAGCTCGATGAAAGAACGATACCCAAACCTATTTACCGGTAAGATTTTCGGGGACGAAAATTTCTTAAGTGGGGGAGAGTTGTAACAGCCCAAAATTGACCCTAGTCGGGAAGTGGTTTCGGGACCACAAAACCGAGTCATAAAAATAATTAATTTCCATATTCTATGCTTATTATGTGTGTACATGAGTATGTGGAAGTTTCATTCTCCAATTTTGCCAATTGCATGAGAAATTATTAAATAGGGATCGATATGAGACATGGTGAAAATATGATAGGCTAATTTAAAATGGTCTATTAATGCATGTTGTGAAAATGATGGGTTTGCATGTCAAATTACCCAAAATTTGAGCTAGTGGTTGGCCATGCTATGGGTGGAAACATGTTGGGAACATGTTGGCCTAGTGAGGTATGTAGGAAAAAAATAAAATAAGGAGTATGGGTAATAAAGAAAGGAAAAACAAAAAAATGAGTGGTTGTTTCCCCCCCCATTGCCGTGAGCTAAAGAAAGGAAAAGAAAAACTTGTTCATCCTTTTTCATCCTCTTTTGACCGAAAATTCTAAGGGAGGAGGAAGGAGTTCTTGCTTCATGTTTGGTTTGGAAGAGAATTAGGAGGAAGTTTGGCCATGCATGTAACTAGATTGAGGTATGTTTGATATTATTCTTTGAGATTCATGTATATTTTAAGTTGTAAGTTTGAAATCTACCTAGCCATGGTTCAAACTTTGTTAAATGATGGAGATGATATTCGGCCATGCATGTTACATTCTTGGTTGGTATTTTGATGTTTGATGTTGTGGTGATGAGGCATGAAGATGAGTTAAGATTCGGCCTAGGTGGAGTTTGTGTTAATGCCATTGCATGCTAAATATGAAGCTTGTTAATGATGCATGTGATGGTGGATTGATGATTCTTGAATCTCTTTTTTTTTAGCATTTTTGAGTGAGCACATATGTGCATTGGTTGCTAGATGGGGAAGAATCGGCTAGCAAGTTGTGTGCTAAGGCCGAATATAATTTTTGTAGGTTAATGAGTAATGCATGTGCTAAATTGATGGAAAGGGAGAGGATGCTTTACTAGTGTATAAATGATATAAAGATTTTAGAAATTATTTTTGGTTAGGTGTATGTATGATTAGGTATATTCGGCCATATGAGTAAATATATAGATGATGTTAAATTTGATTATGTATAATGGGCCATATAGGGTACACATTGTGATATTAACTTTGATTCTCTATAATTGATCAAGTGGGTGATTAGTAAGGGTGATTGCCGAATATACTAACATACATGTGCATGTGTAATTGGATTGTAAATATTTAGCAAGGCGGTTAAACTAGTTAATTTATTGATTAAGCTCAAGGAGTTAAAGGAGGAGAATCGAGCAAAGGCAAAGAAAAGATCATCGAGTAGCCGAGTTGGAACCATCTTACCCAACACAAGTAAGTCATTAAGCATATCTTTGGTATTGATTTAAAGGATCGTAATACCTATACCATTGTGTTTAATGAGATGAAATGTATACAAATGTATATGTAAGTAGAGATGAAATTTGTCGAATGTAAAAAGGAAGTGAAGCCTATTGAGTGGCTGGTTTTCGGCACTAAGTGTGCGGGCAATAAGTGTTCACGGTCATGAGATTGGCACTAAGTGTGCGGGTTTAAATTGTACAGCACTAAGTGTGTGAGTTTAAAGTACATGGCACTAAGTGTGCGCGGTTGATTATTAAGCACTATGTGTGCGAACCCAATATATATTTTCTATAAATTATTTACATTAAGGGTGCGACTTTACCGAGTCGATTTTGGACAGCGGAAAAGGTAAGTGTGCGAACTTGAAATGCATGGCACTAAGTGTGTGAGTTTAAAGTACATGGCACTAAGTGTGCGCGGTTGATTATTAAGCACTATGTGTGCGAACCCAATATATATTTTCTATAAATTATTTACATGAAGGGTGCGACTTTACCGAGTCAATTTTGGACAGCGGAAAAGGTAAGTACCTTGAGTTCATGGCTAATAGGCGCTATGTTTATATTTGGAGTTGAGCTTGGTAAGTTTTGAACCTATGTGACGATTATAGTTGAAGTCACGTACATAAGGTTCATTGTGGAATAGGTGAAAGTTCGTTTAATTGTATGATTATAACGAAAATAAAATGATGTATGAAAGGCCAATGTAGGACTTGGTATGAGATTGAACCATAGGGTTTAAGGAACTATGGTATAGTTTGGTATGGATGGAGTACTTAACCTCATTTCATTGTTTCCAGTTGTGATAATTTTATTAATGGATGGTTGTGGAATGCTTATGGCTTACTGAGTTATATACTCATTCGGTGTTTGCTTGTCACCTATTCTAGGTTTCTTGGACTCGTCTCTTTTTGCGTGATCGTGCCGTCGTCGAAGTCATCACACCGGCTAGCAAGTTTTGGTACTTTCTTCTTAGTCGGCTTAGGAGAACATTTCGGCATGTATAGGCTATTATGTTGTGTTTGAACTTTGGTATGTAAACTTTTAGCCATACGAAAATGGCATAAATGTTCGGTTGGGTTTGGTTTCATAACGTTAGGTCGTAAATCTTGATAATTCGACCTTTTTATGCCATATGTCATGGTTGATTATTTTGGTGTTAAAATTCATGTTATGGCAATAGTGTAGTAGGGGGATGTTTGACAATGATTAGCCTTTGGCATGGCTAGTCATGATCATAATTTGTGATATGTATGACGAATTACTAGTTAGATCAAGGAGAAATCACGAAATGGGTATAGTTGCTTTCGTAACAGATGCTGGCAGCAGCAGTGACGTGAGATTGAAAAATCACTAAAAATAGTAGGAGTGGAATTAATTGATGAATAAATTATGTATTCGAAGCTCGATGAGTCTATTTTCATATAGAAGCAATGAAAAGATCATATGGACAGTATGTTAAGAGATATTCAGGTTCTCGTGAGACAGGGCCAGAACGGTTTCTGGATTCCCTGTTCCGACTTTGGAAATTCATTATAAATTAACCAGAGACGATTAGGAGTCATACCATATATGGATAGATTTCTCTCTGAGTCTAGTTTCTATAGAAACAAACGGCATCAGTATTGAAGCTCTGTGCAGGGAGATATCCAGGTCGTAATGCGCAAAGGTCAGTGTAGTCGATCCCTGTAACATGGGAGGCTTTGACTAATAAACTGTACTAATTGGCCAGACCAAAAATTCTAGAAAAAAATATGTAGACGGGCATATGAGTCTAGTTTCAGGGAAAATCACGAAACTGATTTTCGAGTTGTGAAACTCAAGATATGATTTTTTAAAGCGACTAGTACGCAGATTGGCAGTGTCTGAGAAATATTTTTATAAAGGGTTTAAAGTCTGTTAACATCTTGTGTTCGACTCCGGTGTCAGTCTCGGGTTCGGGGTGTTACAGATAGCAGGAACGAGGAGTATGAACTCCTCAACCCACCATGATAAATGAACAGAGAGGTAAGTCATGCTTAGACTATAAATAATCACTTCTCGGGAGGCAACCCGAGCACTAACATATTTTGATTTCTTTATTTTTAATTAATTTCTAACACTTCAAATCATCAACTTTATCTTTGAATTGCAAAGTTTTTCAGCACACATGACTAGGAACATGGGCGTGCCTGAAGCCGTGGCCAAATAGGGGAAGAGACACGACCGTGCGAGACAGCCGTGTTAAAGCAGGACATGATTTCCCCAAAATAGGGAGTGCGATAAATCCCCATGACCGTACGACATGGCGTGGGTGAACTTGATAGGAATAACACGAGCGTGGGATAGAAAACCACGGGTGTGCCAGGGATAAGGCTCATTTTGTTTCTTTGAACGCTCATGCCATTCTGTCATGTACAACAATACACGGGCATGGTACCATAACACACGGGCGCAGCAGAAGCGAACAACGCTAGGCACGGTCGTGTGCCACACACGCCTAAGACACACGGGCGTGTGATAGTAGCCGGGCACGACAACATTTAAAAAAATTTGAAAAATACGGGCTACCCTCATAGCACACAGGCGTGGCCCTAAGCCGTGTGCCCCTCTCCTATATAAACAAACCACTATTCATCTTCTTCCTCCTTTCAAAACCCTGGCCGAAATCCACCCTCCCCCAGCCCCTACTCCTATTCCGGCCACATTCCCTAGATTCTTACTTCCCCAACCCCCAAACCACCCTCAAAGTCACTCCACTTGCATTAATCCCCATTTTCCCCTCCTTATACCCTCCATTTTCGCACCACACGATTTCCTCTCTGGGTCACATGCCCGTGCTAGCCATCACACGCCTGTGCACCGCCTTACAGCAGCCCTTGGTTCACTTTCTTAACCTTGTCGGTCCAATTTGTGTTGTTACATTAGTATTTTTCATGCTTTACATAGATATTGTTACTATTAAAAATATGTTTTAAACAAGTTAAGAATTTGCTTTAGAATTTTCTATAGTTGACTTATTTAAAACACTAAATAGCATATACTAGTTTTAGGCTAATTGCTTAACTATTGATGTATCTTGGATTCTATCAATGCTCATGTATTTTCTGGTATATTATGTCGTCATCAAGGGGCAAGAAGGCCGCGGTCCCATCCTCTAAGAGACGTAGGGGACCGGGTTCTTCATCGGTACGAGCTACAACCGAAATTTGGCACCCGTTCCTTGAATTTCCACAAGCTTCGCGGGTGGAGCTATTTCAAATACTACGCGTACGACCCATCACCACAGGTCATTGCATAGACTAGGCTGCCGTAGAGCAAGTCCAGCTCGCTGATGCCATTCGCACCCTCTTGTCTACAGACCCATGGGAACGATTCTTCGCTATTACCGAGCCCACTTATTTAGAGTTAACCTTAGAATTATGCTCTACTTTTCATTTACAGGTGGTGATGACAAAAACTGACGACCCAGGCACCATTCACTTCCGATTAGGCTGTCTAGTTCATGTGATGAGTGTCCCAGAGTTTGGAGTTGCTCTGGAACTTTACACTAATGAGTTTACGGAGGAGGAGGACATGAATGCACTCCCACGCAATACCCACATCTCCCCCTCCTTGTGCTGGAAGGCTTTGGCACCACTCTCTTCCACCTACGACCCAGCTGCTCGAAGGCCTCAGCTTTCCCCCCTTCCCTTCGCTATCTCCATGCCATATTGGCTCACACATTGACCGGGAGGAGAGAGAGCACCGGCGTCGTCAACACCCACATCGTCAACCAAAACACTTTCACCTAAGGGGTTCGATACCCTAATCACAAATTCAATAGACTCTACTGGAAATGTCTTACTGGATTCTAAGTTCATGCATATATACGAATGTGTCGATCCTGGATCTATCAATGCAATCACAGAAGTATCGTAAAGAGTAAAAGTACCAGTTATAACATATGGAGATGAACCTTCTTCACGAGCTCAAATGGCGTAGGCTCTGGCAGGTGCACAAGCCTCAAATCTAATAGTCGTATCTTTAGTTACTGTCTGGCTGCCACTCACATTTCTCGTATTTCTGGGTGGTGTACCTCGAGCTGAAGTGTTACTCGGTCTCAGGTTTTATGCTATCTCTTGTTCAACAAACTCGGGACAATCACAAATAAAGTGATCTAAAGTCCACATTTGAAACAAACCCGATCATACAGTCTACAATTGCTAGGATGTCTTTTACCGCAGTGTTTACACTCAGGTCGATCGATCAGACATTTCCAACACTTGCAACAAAAGTAGCTGGAGCTCTAAAGGTCGAATGCGATCTAGCATAATCTCTACTCGAATGCCCCATATTAGCCTTTGAACAGCTATAATCATCTCGGAACTTCTTTGACACAGAATGAAATGATTTATTTGCGAATCTCTTTCTCACATCTCTAGCTTTTGAATCAGCTTTTATTTTCTCTTTTCCGAGCTCTTCAGCTTTACATGCTCGTTCAACAAGTACAACAAACTCTTTTATCTCTAGAAAGTACAACAAACTCTTTTATCTCTAGAATCCCAACTAACAATTTAATGTCTTCATTCAAGCCATCCTCAAATCTCTTACACATAATTGCTTTAGTCGAGACACATTCTCGTGCATATTGACTCAGCCTCAGAAATTCTCACTCGTATTCTTTAACAGGCATACGGCCCTGTTTCAGCTCAAGAAACTCTTCGTGTTTCTGATCGATGAATCTCTGACTAATGTATTTCTTTCAGAATTCAGCTTGAAAGAAATTTCAGGTGACTTGTTCCTTTGAAACCACAAATATTAATGTCTTCTGCCAATGATACGTCGTATCTCTCAAAAGTGAAACAGCACACTTAAGGCATTCATCCGAAGTCAATGACAATTCATTGAACACTTTTATTGTATTCTCTAACCAGAACTCAGCTCTTTCAGCATCATCATTAGTAGTAGCACAAAATTCTTCGACCCTATATTTTCTAATTTTATTGACCGGAGGCTTATTCAACTGAATAGGATTAGCTTGTGGCCTGACAGGGGCTTGCGGACGATTAGGCGGGGGTGAAGGTTGTGGCACAGCTGGACCAGCTCAAATATGTTGGGTGAACCAATCGTTCATCATTTGGTAAAAAGCCTGCCTAGCCTCTCCCTCATAGATACTAGTAGCAGGTCTAAAATTGGATGGCGCTATCCCTTGCACGGGAGCAGGCGAATTACTCTCAACATCGTCAGCTACAGCTCGTTCGGGATCCATTTACTATATAAAAACACATTTTCATTGTCAGGATTCATCACACTATCACAGTTTACAAATATGGCATGCATAGCTAGACTCACATACACTAAGTTAGTCTTAAAATCGACTAAACCATAGCTCTGATACCAACTAAATGTAACACCCTAACCAGTATCCATCACCAGACTAGGGTTAAGAGGCATTACCAGACAAATTGGGACATTTCACAAATAAATTCACAAGCATCATTCAAGCATAATCATATATCATTACAGAGTCCCTTACTTAGATCAATAAGACCTTAAAAATGCTTTAGAAATGGGTCAGGACTAAACCAAATGCATACAAAATTTTTCGAAACTTAAGCATTTTTCAAAGTTATACAGGTCACATACCCGTGTGAACAAGCTGTGTGTCTCACACGGCATTAGACACGCCTGTGTGTCTAAGCCGTGGCAAAACAGGGCATACATACTGACTCGTCCACATGGCCATAAGACATGCCCGTGTGCTAGGCCGTGTGAAAATTAGGGAGGCTACTGACTTGGGTCACATGGCTAGTCACACGCCTGTGTGTCTAGCCTGTGCTCGAAACTGACTTGGCTACACGACCTAGCACACGCCCGTGTGTGCAACCGTGTGGTCAGCCCAGGCTCATTTCGAAATGAACATTGAGCAACACGGCTAAGACACACGCCCATGTCCCTGCCCGTGTGAGAAAAATAAGCCATTTACAAGGCCGTAATGTCACCCATTTAAGGTCCTCCCTATAAATACTATTCGAGCATCAAAAACATCATATTTCAAACCAATTTCAACCACAAAAACATTTATTATTCATATCATATATTCCTCAACTAAATTCATGCTCATTATTCAAACTAAAACATACATATTTACCTACCAAACACATTCAATTATACATATTCTTAACACTAAATTTCATATTCATTCCCATATCAAAGTCATACCATTTCCATAACCAAACCACATTACCAACTTACCAAATTGACCATTTCTCACTAGGTCATTCATGAGCACATCACATAGGCATAATTTGCATCACATATCATATACCAAAATCAAACCATAAGTTCAACCATAATTAATCCATATCACATGGCTAAATATACACTTCACAAAACATAATCAAATACCTCTAGCCTATACATGCCATACTTCAATATATACATTTTCAAAAGGTACAAAATAGAGTTTGATAGTGTGGTGATGATCCTTGATGATCCCCGAGCTTTCGGTAGCTTCGATATCTATAAAACAGTTGAAAACACACAAAGTAAGCTTTTAAAAGCTTAGTAAGCCATATAAAGATAAACTTATCATATAACACAATTATAAACCAAATCATTCATGTAATTCATGACCAAATACTATCACTTATTACATAGTTCATATACAATTCACATAATCCCAATTCATTTGCTTATATAGCATATTTTCTTATACTTATATCATATATCATCACTTGCACATGTACTTACCTTTTATTCTAAAACATAGTATACATTTCAAACGTACCTGCTTCGGATACACATTTCATATATTCATTCTATTCTCGGAATACCCGTTGAACCGTTCAGAATCAATAAGGATACTTAGATAGCTCGAAAGGATCATACAATGCCAACATCTCAGACGTGGTCTTACATGTAATCAAATATCGATGCCGCTGTCCCAGACAAGGTCTTACACGAAATCAAATACGATGCCGATGTCCCAGACATGGTCGTACACATAAATCATAAGTCGATGCCAATGTCCCAGACATGGTCTTACACGAAAACACATATTGAATCCTATGTCATGACATATGTATCCTAACTATTCCTATTGTTCTGTCGGGACTTTTCGGACGTCGATACTTTCTCGTATACCTCATACTCAACTCATATAATCATTCATCATTGTTCAAGAGCATATAAACAATAACAATTCAATTCAAAACACATTTATTTGTATATCGACTTACCTCGTACGGATTCAAACGAACAGAATCGACTGCTCGATGACTTTCGACGTTTCCCGGCCTAATTCCATTTTCTTTTGTTCTTGATCTATATAAATTCAAATTTAAATCTTTTATTCACAAAATCATTCAATCAATCCAAAAAGACATAATTAGGGCATTTTACAAATTAGCCCTCACAGTTTCTCATTTTAACACATTAGTCCCTAATTCATAAAATCACAAAATACACAAAATTTCCATACACACTTGCTTAGCCAAATATACATGATGTTCATATAAGCCCATATATTTCATTTATTTCACATTTTAGTCCTTCAATTTTCTATTTTCACAATTTATACCAAAATACTCAAATTCATCAAAAATTCAAAGACAAAATATGTCAACGTAACATATATCTTTCATCTTCCATCAACTAACATTTCAAAGCTCACAAAATCAACAATGGCATAACTCAAAATCATCATAAAAATCAAAAATTGAGACATGGGCTTGATAGAACACAAAGCAACGATGACAAAAACATAAAAATTATCGAAAATGGATCAAAAATGAACCTTTAATCAAACTTTAGCATGGCTGAACCCTAGCTCAAGTTTTCTTTGTGTCTCTTTGATGAATGTGTCTAGTATGAATGAAAATAACATAATTTCATGCTTTTGTTTTAACTAAATTAACATTAATAATTGGTTTACCATTTTTCCCTTACATTAAAACACTAATAAACCTTTATATAATGTCCAACTAAGTAATTTAATGCAGTCTATGGTCAAATAACCACATAAGGACCTCACAAATAACAAGCCCTAACAAATAGACACATTTAACAAATAGCTAGCTAATCGAGTTATTTCGTGATAGGTTTTAAATATTTATAATTACTCGTTATTAAACTAACTATTATTATGATGTAGGCAAGTGTACCTATCAAACAGTAGTATAGTTTTAGCAAAACCGGATTGTCGAACCCAAAGGGACTAAAAGTACTAGTAATAACTGTCTTTTTATTATCTAGCCTAAGAATAAAGAGGTTTTGTTTTAATTAACTAATTATCTAAACTAAGAACGCACAGAGAAAAGAATTGGGGAATTGCTTTTGGGAAAAATCGATTGACTTAAGACAATACCTAAGGAAAAAATCCACCTAGACTTTATTTGTTATTCTGGCTCTGAATCGGACGATTTATTCATTCAACTTATTCCATAGAGATCCCTAAGTTATGTTATTATCCCTATTCAAGACTAATAACGTATAATCCCTAGATTGAATAACCGAGACTTTTCTCTAATTAACACTCTAGGGTTGCATTAACTCGATCTATGGATCCCCTTATTAGGTTTCACCCTAATCTGACAAAATCTTGTCACCCTATGTCTAGGCGCGCAATCAACTCTACTTAGTTATGACAAATGTACTCTTAGACACAGTCTATGCCTCCTCTGAATAAGAGCATGTCTTGAATCAGTATCCTAGGATATCAAAACAAGAATTAAGAACACATAATTAAGAACAAGTTAAATATTTATCATACGATTCAGAAAATAATAACAAGATCCGTCTTAGGTTTCATTCCCCTTAGGTATTTAGGGGTTTTAGTTCATAACTAAATAAGAAAACATCTCAGAAGAATAAAGAATACAAAACATAAAGAAAACCCAAAACTCCTAAAGGGAAATTGAGGAGAGATCTTCAATCTTGAAGATGAATCTGGCTTCTGAGAAGGATCAATCGGCTTCCTTGGAGTAATTCCTTACTCCCCCTTCTCCTCCCCCCTTTTCTTCCTTCACTAGGGTGTATTTATAGGCTTTGGAATGCCTAGAAGCCCTCAAAACTAGCCTTTTTTGAATTGGACTCAACTTGGGCTCGGCAGGGACACATCCGTGTTCAATTACTTCAGGCCGTGCTCAAGGCTGCCAAATTGACACAGCCGTGTGGTCTGCCTGTGTGAGGAGGTCTAGGCTGTGTTGATTTCGTACCTTGGCCCATTTTCTCCGTTTTTGGCCCTTTTCTCGTTCCTTTCGCTCTCCTATGCTCTCTTAAGTATAAAACATGAAATTAAAGCATTAGGAGCATCGAATTCACCAATTCTAATGAGAAATCATCCATAAAATGCATTAAACATGGGGTAAAAATATGTATAATTTATGGTTTATCGAATACCCCCACACTTAAGCATTTGCTTGTCTTCAAGCAAAATTCTATAATTTATGGTTTATCGAATACCCCCACACTTAAGCATTTGCTTGTCTTCAAGCAAAATTCTCAACTCATAATCAAAATAAATTCTTCTCAACTTATAATTTCTATCGATAATATCTCAGAATAATCCATAGGTAATCATACATTGAGAATTCAACTAAAAGAACATAAAAGTTTCAAACATTCCAAGTTGAGTATTTAATCATGCAAAACATAGGTATCTCTCTGCATCTAAGTAATTACCTTTGATTTAAAATATCACAGAGTTTCACATCCTCACTAAAGATTCACTCAAATCACTCGACGTGTTTAAGGATAATAAATGAAGCACTTAATAGTCAATAATGAAAAGTCATTACCATAGGCTTGCATGAAAATCAAATCTCCACCACTATAATTTAAGATGATACATCAATCAAAAGGTCTTTGGAAGGTTGTAATGAGGCTTGGTTAGAGGGTGTGGTCACAAGTTGAAACAAAGGGTTAGAATCGAGATTGAATTGAAAAATTACCTAGCTAGAAAAAGAGTTAATCTTCACTTGCGTACAATAGAGCTTCTTCTCAGAATATGAAATTACAGATATGTATACATAGTTTTTTTTATGAACAAGTTAAATAATATAGACTAACTATTAAGAACAAAACATAGCTAAGCAATCCAGTCAACTCAAATCTCGAAAAAAATAAGGATTAATTTAGGGGATTTCAACAATAATGGGTTAAAGGTTAATATTAAGGGTAATAAAAGAAATGGCTTGTTAGGCTCAATGGGGTTTACTAGGGGTTAATCGTGGAGGTAGGCTTTTCATGGTATGAGTGGGTTAATCCTAAGTGCCTTAATCATTTTGACATATCAAATCAAATAGTGTGGTCTCGATATGCATAATCAAGCAAGTTCTAGAATAACAGTTCAATACTGACGCACTCAACGCAATAATAAAAGTGAGCATGAAAGAATTAATAGATGCTCAAAAGGCTCAAAAATCTCACAAAAATTATGGATTTTTTAATGTTTAGACTCGTGAATTCTAATTCAAAGTAATACTTAGACTTGAGGATACAACCTATAATTTTAAATTCTTAAAAATCAACTCATCATGCTTGATTCTCTAATGTCTTAAAGTTTAAACAATCAATGCATAAATCCCTATGTTTTAATTCAAGATATATCAATCAAAATCATAAATCAATTAAAATTTATCCTAAATATGATATGAAAGCTTTTCAAGAGAACAAGGTAATCATTCAGGGATTTTTCTGATAATGAAATAAATACACCCCTCACACTTAAGATGTACATTGCCCTCAATGTACAAAGATAGATATTAGAGTGTAAAAATAAGATAGGGAGAGAAGTGAAACTTCCTGTATGATGAATTCCTCGAACTGGAGTTCTGGAGAGGAATCGGTTCGAGAGTGGAGGAGGATACTCCGACAGTCGTAGAGGTTCATTAGGCTATAAGTCATGCGCCAAAAGGATATTATCTCTAGTGGTAACTATGGTCATGGGCGAGCAGGACATGGCAGTCGTGGAGAACCTTTCCCGGTGGAGTTTGAGTTCCTATGTGACGATGCTGTGATAAAATCAAGAACTTTTTAGGGGATATTAGGAAGGAGAATTACTCATACAGAAAAATTAAAATTGATAATTAAAAATAAAATTTTAAAATCTGCTAAAAATAAAAATAAAAGTAAAAATAAAAGTAGTTTTAATAAAAATTAAAAACATAAAAATAAATAAATAAATAATTTTTTTTAAACATCTTCATCACTGGATCGTTCGCGAGTTGGGATTGGCGATGAGATGTGGAGGTGTTGAAAAATCTGCTGTAGAGTAGCATCAATGTTGTCAAATTATTGAAAACACTGCTGCTCGAATCGGGTGAGGCACTCAGAGATGTCAGCATATAAAGCTGTCGCATGAACTGGACGAGAGGGTGGTGGTGGCTGAGTCGGTGGGTCCTCGTGCTGTGGGGGACATCATCAGAAATGTCCTCGTAGGCCTCCTCCTCGGGAGATTGGGTGAGACGATACTGGGGAGAGTAGGTTCCTCGGCACCTCTCGATCATCCTCATGCTAAGCATGCTCGAGATGCCTTATGGAGACATCTAACTGATGAGGGTGAGGGATGATTCTTAGGCCGCGGTGTTGAGGAGCCCAAAATGTCACGCCAGTCGAGTCACGTAGGGGCCAATGGAGATGACCCCCTTCTGATTCCACTCCATCTAGTGCTAAATCGCAAGGGCAATGAAATAGGCAAGGTCGATGACGTGCCCTTGCGATATGAACCATAAGAAGTAGACGTCGTGGGTGTTGACGACACCAATGCTCTCTCACCTCCTTGTAATCGTGTGAGCTAAAATAGCGTGTAAGTACCTCAGGGATGGTGGGAGAACTGATGCCTTGGAGCTGCTAGGATTGTAGGAGGCCGTGCTAGGGGCCAAAGTGTGCCTGCACTTCGAGGGAGAGAAATGTATGTGGCGACTGAGAGCATGTAGTTCATTCTCCTCCTTGAACTCCTCCGTATATAAGCCTAGTGCAGCACCAAACTCTGGGACGCTTAACTAGCTGATTAATCTGCCTAGGTGAAATTGAACCGTGCTGGGATCATCGGAGTACGTCATTACAGTCTGAAGATGGAACGTTGAGCATAGTTCCATCTTGAACTCAAGGTATGTCGGCTCAATAATCCTAAAGAATAACTCTCAAGGGTCGGTGGTTAGGAGGGCTCGAATCGAATCAGCCAATTGAACCTGTTCTACAGCAGCCCAGTAGATGCAGCGACCTTCAATTAAAGGTCGGGCCCAAAGTATATGGAACAGTTCTTCCTGGGGCCCTCGGGGGAACTGTAGGAGAGGGTGACAAATTTCTGCGGTTGGACCTGCGGAAGAGGACGCGTCCTTCCTCTTCTTTGAAGCAGGTACGGCGGTTTTCTTTCCTCTTGAAGACGACATTGTATACCTGCAAGTGGAAACATCAATTCGTCTTTTGATGAGTGGACAATTTATAATATATAAAAGGAATGCGACTAAATTCGAAAATGAAAATGCATAACTATATTCAGCCACAATTACTAAATTCCATTAAAATAATAAGTTCAATGACCCATTTCTTTGTGGCATGAGCATGGCAATATAAGTAAAAATGGAAAGGAATGGAATGCAAAATACTATATGAATGAAAAAAGATGTCAAGAAAATATGCATGATTATTTCAAACTATCCTAGCCATGAATATTCACTTCTAACTAATTGAATGAAGTGTAGGAATCATGTAATGAGTAAGATTTTAAACATGATAAAGATGATAACTTGTTTCATAAATGAAATTTATATGATTATCAATATGGAAATAATATGAAAAATATAGAGTAATATGATAAATAGCATTATAAATCAATGAAATAAAAGAAAATGGAGATAACAAACGTTAAGGAGAGATATTTGGCATCAAGAATGGAGTTGTAGGCGGTGCACGGGCGTGGCAGGGAGGCCATGTGGAATTGCAGCGGCTAGGGTTAGGGTTTTTGAATGGGGAAGAAAGTGAATAGTGTAGGGTATTTATAGATTTTGGGCCACACGGCTAGGGCACATGCCCGTGTCCCCTAATTTTAGCCCGTGTGATTCGCGAATTTCAAATTTGGGTGCGTCTGACATTTAGTACATGCCTGTGTTCCTCGGGCGTGTGGGTTCACACAACCGTGTCGCACGGCCGTGTCTAGCTTCGTTCGCTTCTCCCCCGCCCATGCGTGCAAGCCCCACGCCCGTGTTAATTTAACAGGTTCGACCACGGGTGTTCCACACAGGCGTGTCACACGCCCGTGTTGTTTTGGCAAGCTCAACCACGGCCATATCGTACGACCATGGTGTTTTATCATAGCCCGTGTTGGGAAAATCCTTGCCCTATTTTCACACGGCTTAAGCACGCCTGTGTGCTTGGTCGTGTCTCTGTGAAAACACCTGTATTCAAGATTTCTATTAGTAAGTTAGGAGTTAAATACCAAAATTTAAAGAAATTAATATTGTTAGTGCTCGGGTTGCCTCCTGAGAAGTGCCTATTTATAGTCTAAGCTCGACTTACCTCTCCAGTGAATGGTCATGGTGGTTTGAGAAGTTTATACTCCTCATTCCTGCTATCAATCTCATCAAAATAGGGTTTTAATCGGGTGTTGTTTACCTTAAAAGTGCCGAACTTGGGATGACTCACCTCAATAGTACCAAATGGAAAAATACTGAGTACCGTAAGAGGGATTCCCTCATTCAATGTGGTAGTGACAATGTGGGGATCTGCGGCATCTAATAAGAGCTTATCACCAACCTTAAGTTGATTTGAAGAGGTATCAGACTCGTTTTGGCGTAGTTTCGATTTGTCGAGTGTTCTTGGTTTTTGCGTCCACCAAGTTCCTCGGTTTGTAGTCTTCGATCTTCATGAACAAGTCCTCTACTATTTCTTGAGAATGGCTCGTGTGCTTCCTTCAGATTCATTTTCTGCAAAGTAGGTTGCTCCATATTGTTAGTTTTAGTAGAATGGTTGAAATGATCACCTTCAATTCCTGATGTGTTGCCAGAATTGCGATCTTGAAGGGTGATTGTTTCCTCTCCCACCCGGAGTGTGAGTTCACCTGTGCCAACATCAATGATAGTTTTAGCAGTTGCTAAAAAGGGCCTTCCTAGAATTAAGGGAATGTTGCTATCCTCTTCTATGTCTAGAACAATAAAGTCAATGGGAAATATAAATTTATCGATTTTAGCTAGCACATCTTCAATAATACCTCTAGGGAATCTTATAGTTTTATCTGCTAATTGAATGCTCATCCTAGTCTGTTTGGGTTTCCCGAGACCTAGTTTGCTTAAACATTTTGTAAGGCATGACGTTGATACTAGCCCCTAGATCAGCTAATGCATGATTAACAGCTAAACTACCAATTAAGCAAAGAATAATAAAGCTCTCTGGGTCTTTTAGTTTGTTGGGTAGTTTATTTTGGAGAATGGCTGAGCAAACTACGTTTAACTCCACATGCAACGCCTCGTCTAACTTTCGCTTATTTGCTAAATGCTCCTTTAAAAATTTCATTGCATTTGGCATCTACGATAGAGCTTCAATAAACGGTAAGTTAATATGTAATTTCTTTAAGAATTTAAGGAATTTACCAAATTGTTCATCTGAGCAATCTTTCCTTGTTGCGTTGGGGTATGGCACACGAGGTTTATATTCGATAGTCACTGGTTTGTTTGTATTTTGATCTACCTCGCCTTGACCTTTGCTTACCACAGTTTCTTGCATCAGTTCTTGTTCAGGCTCAATGACTCCTTTGTCATCTTGAATATTAATTGCGTTGAATTGTTCCTTTGGGTTAGGTTCAGTATTACTTGACAAACTACCTTGTGGTCATTCGGAGATTAGTTTGGAAAGCTGGTCTATCTGAGTTTCGAGGCTTTGGATCGACGCTTTTTGATTTTTAAATGCTTTCTCGATGTTCTAAAAACGGGTTTCTGACACTGATATAAACTGTGAGAGCATCTCTTTAAGGTTTGGCTTCTTTTCCTGTTGGTAGGGTGGTTGTTGGTTGCCCGGAGGATGTTATGGTCTTTGATTTCCTTGACTGCCCCACGAGAAATTGGGGTGGTTCCTCCAACCTGCATTATAAGTGTTACTATATGGATTGTTTTGAGGTCGAGGATTATTACCCTTGTAGTTTAATTACTCGTTATCCATGCTGTGGCCATAAGGTTAGTATTCCGAATGGTTTGTTCCACCACTACTTGCTTCGCACTGCATTACTGGGTGAACCTGTGAAGAACTAAGAAAACCATCAATCTTTTTATTCAAGAGTTCGACCTGATTATAGAGCATGGTGACTGAATTGACATTATAAACGTCGACTGTTTTCGTTGGCTTTGTCCTCATGACTTGCCACTGATAGTTATTTAGTGACATCTCCTCTATAAACTCATAGGCATCTTTCGGTGTTTTATTGTTGATGGTTCCCCCCACCGCTACGTCAACCATTTGCCGAGTCGAAGGATTCAAACCATTGTGAAATGTTTGTACTTGGAGCCGAAGCGGTAACTCATGGTAAGGGCACCTTCTCGTAAGTCCTTGTATCTCTCCCATGCATCGTAGAGGGTTTCTAAATCCATCTGCACAAAATAAGAGATATCATTATGTAATTTAGCCATTTTAGCCGGCGGAAAATATTTTAGTAAGAATTTTTTGGTTTTTTGTTCCTAAGTAGTAATTGACCCTTGTGGTAACGACTTCAACCACTGTTTAGCTATGTTCCTCAATGAAAAGGGAAACAACCGAAGACGTATGGCATCATCAGAAACGCCATATTTAAATGTATCGCATAGTTCTAAGAAGTTGGCTAAATGAGCGTTGGAATCCTCATCTTGCAAACCGTCAAACTGAACAAATTGTTGTATCATTTGAATGGTGTTAGGTTTTAATTCAAAAGTATTTGTAGCTACAGCAGGTCTAACTATGCTTGATTCAGTTCCTGTTAAAGAAGGTTTAGCATAATCATACATAGTGTGTGGAGCAGGATTTTGATTAACCACAATTGCAGGAGGTAGCTGATTGCCTTAGTTATCAGCCATCTCTTCGGTTGGGGTTGAGTATCGTCTTCTTGCTCGTTCTCCGTGTATCTTAAGCTGCTCTTTATTTCTCTTTGGTTTCTATGAATTGTACGATCGATTTCTTCGTCAAAAAGTAATGGTCCCGACGGGTTTCTTCTAATCATAAACTATAAAAACCTGCCAAGAGAAAGAAAAGGTAGGTTAATAAATAATAATAATATTAAATTAAATTGTAAGAAAAATAAATGGCTAAAGTAATAAAAATTGAGCGTTCCTAATATCTTAGTTCCCCAGCAGTGGCACCAAAAACATGATCGCGTTATTTCGTGATAGGTTTTAAATATATATAATTACTCGTTCTTAAACTAACTATTATTGCGATGTAGGCAAGTGTACCTATCTAACAGTAGTATAGTTTTAGCAAGACAGGATTGTCGAACCCAAAGAAACTAAAAGTACTAGTAATGACTGTCTTTTTATTATCTAGCCTAAAAATAAAGAGGTTTTGTTTTAATTAACTAATTATCTAAACTAAGAATGCACACAGAAAAGAATTGGGGAATTGCTTTTGGGAAAAATGATTAACTTAAGACAATACCTAAGGAAAAAATCCACCTAGACTTTATTTGTTATTTTGGCTCCGAATCGGACGATTTATTCATTCAACTTGTTCCGTAGAGATCCCTAAGTTATGTTATTATCCCTATTCAAGACTAATAACGTCTAATCCCTGGATTGAATAACCGAGACTTTTCTCTAATTAACACTCTAGGGTTGCATTAACTCGATCTATGAATCCCCTTATTAGGTTTCACCCTAATCCGGCAAAATCTTGTCACCCTATGTCTAGGCGCGCAATCAACTCCGCTTAATTATGATAAATGTACTCTTAGATAGGGTCTATTCCTCCTTTGAATAAGAGCATGTCTTGAATCAGTATCCTGGGATATCAAAACAAGAATTAAGAACACATAATTAAGAATAAGTTAAATATTTATCATACGATTTAGAAAATAATAACAATATTCGTCTTAGGTTTCATTCCCCTTAGGTATTTAGGGGTTTTAGTTCATAACTAAATAAGAAAACATCTCAGAAGAATAAAGAATACAAAATTAAAGAAAACCCAAAACTCCTGAAGGGAAATTGAGGAGAGATCTTCAGTCTTGATGATGAATCCGACTTCTGAGATGGATCAATCAGCTTCCTTGGAGTAATTCCTTACTCCCTCTTCTCCGTGCCCCTTTTCTTCCTTCTCTAGGGTGTATTTATAGGCTTTGGAATACTTAGAAGCCTCAAAATTAGCCTTTTCTGAATTGAACTCAACTTGGGCTCGGCACGGACACACTCGTGTTCGATTACTTCAGGCCGTGCTCAAGCCTACCAAATTGACACAACCGTGTGGTCTGCCCGTGTGAGGAGGTCCAGGCTGTGTTGATTTCGTACCTTGGCCCATTTTCTCCATTTTTGTCCCGTTTCTCGTTCCTTTCGCTCTCCTATGCTCTCCTAAGTATAAAACATAAAATTAAAGCATTAGGGGCATCGAATTCATCAATTCTAATGGGAATCATCCATAAAATGCATTAAACATGGGGTAAAAATATGTATAATTTATAGTTTATCACTAGCCATTTTTACAGTTTACGCAATTAGGTCCTTTTTATCAAATTAAGCACATAAACAATCGAATTTGCATACGAAACTTTGACAGATATCAATTCACATATGATATTAAAATATTTTTTAATTTGGTTTTGTGGTCCTGAAACCACTATTCTGAATTGGGTCTAAACTGGGCTGTTACAACATCAAGGTTATCATTGACTGCAATAGACCTGAATGCTCTTGATATTTCACTTCTATCCATTATCAAATCTATATCTGAGCATAAACTCAATAATATCAGGTTACATACCCGATCACAAAAACATCTATTTCAAATAACTGTACATTTTTATTACTCCTAGAATAAACCAACGAGGTACTACTAAGCCTCGTACAAAAATTTCCTGCATAAGCTCTGAATTCATCCGCACATAATTTTTATCTCAGAACAATAACATCAGTCATCAGGTCAGACCTGAAATTCAGAATAAAAAATCGGCTCATACTGAACTTGTTTAGCTTACCATTCGTTAACACATTTTTGAGATTTTCAATCTTGCAATGAAAACATCACTTTAGCTTTTAATCTAGCTAAAATCAGGCCATCATTAATTAAGATCAATCTTGTAACCCACTCACAAAATAAACAATGATTTTTACATTCAGCATCTGTAACTACATCTGTTTTCCCAGAGATTACTCAATAACCACTCGCGATCTTTCAATAGCTCAAGTCTTTAACACTATTTTAACTTCAGATCTTTTTATGACATTCGATACTTTAATTCTTGAAATCGGGGAACATGTGACACCTTTCATCGAATAAATGATATCACTAAATTCTCAATACAGACATAAAAGTGACCGTCTCTAAATCACTGGTCGAGCAGTTCTTTTTAATGTGACATTAACCATATATAAGCATGAACCATCACTTTACATTCTAGTAATAAAACACATTCCAATCCGTACAATAGTGCATCACTAAAAAATCATAAATTCATTACTCAATTCAAACTAAACTCAGAACCAGAGCTTCGGTTAATAATACTTTCAACTTTTTTCAACATTTCTAACATGCACAAACCATCCAAATTTTCATAAATGTGATAACCATATCATTTAGAATAGCTTTAACTCATAATAACATCATCATATTAGAACAAATCTAATAGGTATATCTCGGTATCATGCTCTCTAGAATATCAATTCTTCATTTAGACTGTCCATCAATATATTCGTGGATACACAAAATTTATTACCATAACTGAGGATACTTTAACTACATGTAACTCAAATCAGATTTCAACTGACCAACTCACTCTGACAAAACCAAACAAGTCGATTTCGACTATTAAATAATAACATAACAAAATGCTCATTTCTTCATGCTATTAAAACAACTCAAACTCGCAATCTTTCAAAATTCTCTTATCATGCTAATCAAGACCTTTACAATTGCATTAGCTTAAAGAAATAAAGACATCCTGATTGAATGCATTGACTTTAATTAACTTACTTGAGAAAAGAAATCCATCATACAAATTAAAGCTTGTGATTTCACCACTTATACCTTTTCCTATGTCAATTTCTTACACGAAAATTAGAGAAATCCAGATACCAGAATCACCACGTTTCTATGATCGAACCAGAAGTGTAATCATAATAGACATAGTTATCACAAGCTGAAGAACACACTTTAAACACGAAATAAGAATGATAAAAAAACTGAGATAAAAAAAATCCAAGATACGATACCATACCGGAAGTCCTAGAACATAACTCACAAGAAGATAATAAAGATCTTGATAATTCCCCAAAGAAAGCCAGAAGAAAAACACTGCTTACCGACTCTGGACTTCCTTCATAATAGAGATAATATATTTCCCGCATATATAAAACAAAACCATAGTCATTAGAAACATAAGAATAGTCTCACATAATTTTTTTTACCATTGACTTCATTCCGACATATCAGAATAGAATTTCGAAGAGATAAAGAAAAATCGATCATAAACCGACCAGAAAATGAACAACCACACGCATATCTCTAAGGATAAAAGAATATATAGAATACCCAGAAAAGATCATCATATTCATTTCAATTGTAACTGTCACACACATACATCTTTACTACTTAATTATCATTTTTCTGACTAATTCTGTCATCATGAACCTTCCATCATTCAATTCACTAACAAAAACCAATTCGAGAAAAATTTCAGCAAACACATACTTTAGACATCATATCTGAATAAGTCGATTAGCCAAGATTAACTTTTTCTTTAACCGTGACATTGCTTAATCTGAATAATCTTTAGAACAATCTGATATCCTTCCAAAACTGTTTCCACTTTTCAAACTATTCTTATCTCTGTATGCATTACTAATTATTTCACCACTAAACTCTTTAGTTTCACATTTATGGACTTATTCCCATGATTCTCTTGAATTTGTGTTATAAAGCAACACTAGTAAGGGGGTGAGGTCGTAAAGCCTCTAATTTGACTCTCATAATTACAACACATGACTTAGCATTCGTCAACAACATCATATCATCACAATTACATAATTCACTTCAAGCTAATTAACATACATAGTCATGTTACACGAAATTTTTCGATTATCTTATTCGAACAAGTGTACATAAACACACATTCCGTCAATTTGAGTAAATTTACTTATCGTATTCAATTAATCGAATATGTTGGGCACATAACATCATATGCATGCCAAACAAATATGGATGGGCTTATCACCATATAAACTTTCATTTCATTCCACTTTTCACATTTTCCAACTTGTGGTTATCTTATTTCATACACTAGCACATACATATCGTGAACTTCTATTCAGGCCTTTCCAAATTTTGACACATCATAAGCTAATTTCAATCATTTCAATATCATTATCAGCATAATCGAAAAATAGCTCGATTGGAAGTCATCTCTGTCTTAACAAAACAATTTCATCAGAGTTGAGAGATATCATATTATCACAGTAGTAATATGGCATGTATAGCTAGACTCACATACGCTATGTTAGTCCGAGAATTGACTAAATCATAGCTCTGATACCACTAAAATGTAACACCCCTTACCCGTGTTCGATGTTGGAATAGGGTACGAGGAATTACTGAAACATACACATGCAATCGTACAAAATCGAGACAAAATTTTTACATCCAAATTGAACTTTTCAATTTTCATCACTAAATCCCTGATATGGATCTACGAGGCCCAAAACGTACTATGGACGCAGTCTGGGACTAAACCGAGAACTTTGAAAAAGGTTAGAAAATTTCTTAAAAATAGGGGCATACGGCCGTGTCCAAGGCCGTGTTCTTCACACAACCATTCACATGCCACATTTTCCATACTCAGTCATTACACACTCATTCAACCAACTCGTGCCTCTCACAAAATGCATCATCATAACATATAACTTAACTAATATTAGCTAACATCGATGGCCTTATACAAAATAAGTTATTAAATATTAAAGGCCAACATTTTAGACCAAATCAATTATGACATATAACAAAATAACCAAGTCCTCTATACATGTCATAATTCAAAATATGAATTTCAAAATACAAAAAGAATAATGATAGTGTGGATGGATCTCCGACGATCTCCGTACCCCGAGCTAGCTTAGTGACACTATAAAACAAGGGAAAAAGAGGGGCGTAAGCATATAGCTTAGTAAATAGGTATGTACATGATAAAAAAATTATTATCATGCTTTTATAAATCCTCAAAATATGTTTTCAAAATAATACAATCATAACTACACATAGATCCACTATTTACTAAAGTTCAAAACAAGTTGTCTATTCGAGTCATAGTCACTAAATTATTTATATCTAGAGCTATGGAACACCAAATTAAGATCTACTAATTTTTCTAGAAACGAGACTCACATATATTCTTACCATAAAATTTTCAAAATTTTTGGTTTAGCGAATAAGTAGAGTTTATTCTTTAAAGTCAACCTTATTTTGTTGTCTGACAGTTCCAACCCCTCTTCACTAAAAATTAATTATCTCCTCATACGGGATTCAGATGATGTTTCTATTTGTTTCTTTTGAAAATAGACTCATTAAATATTTTAAGCTATAACCCATAATTATTTTTGTACAATTTTTAATGATTCTCCCAAATTAGAATAGGGGATTCTGAAATTGTTCTACCTATGTCTCACAAAAATTCAAATATCTTATAATATGAAATTCTATTGCTTACAACATTTCCTTTATATGAAAATTTACACCATTTCATTTATATGAAAATAGACTCAATAAGCTTTAATTGTATATCTTATGCAACCTCTAATTCGATTTCCACTATTTTTGGTGATTTTTCAAAGTCACACAACTACTTCTGTCCAAAACTGTTTTATTACTAAATTTCACTCTTTCATGTTTTCTTTGTAGTAACTTTCATTGTAACACTTACTTCATATCAATCTTACCAAAGTTTGATCACATATTTGATCACATATCGAGCACATTGCTCATAAGTTTACACACACGTACCTGCACTTATTCATCACATAGTCATATTTAATTACACCTAGTCATTTCCAGTTGAACACATCGGAATAATAACGGATACCCGGTAGTCTGCACATAGTACCACCCTTGTAGTCAAAGTTACCTTCTTCACAAAGTGGCCTTCACATAGTACCACACTTGTGACCAAAGCTATCTTTCTTCACAAAGTGGCCTTCACATAGTACCACACTTGTGACCAAGCTATCTCTTCTCATAGTGGCATTCACATAGTACCACACTTGAGTCACTAGTGACATGTCACTTGTATCCTATTCTGTTCCTAATGTTCAACCAGGAAAATTTTCACTTTTTGATACTTCTCAATTCCATTCAATATTCAGCCACATTTCATAAAACATAATAAAACATGATAACGTAAGTAAAAATGATGCATTATTTACATACAAACTTAACTTGGTACCAAAAATGGTGAAAAAGACCTAACTGTCAAATAGGCCTTTTTTCCCCGTTCTAGGTCCAAACCTCATTTTCCTTTATCTAAAATATCACATTTAGCTTATTTATTAGTCACATTATTCATTGTAACCCAAAGATCATATTATGGAAAAATTATGTTTTTCCCCCTAAACTTTATCATATTAACATTTTTGCCTCTAGGCTCGTAAAATGAAATTTATTCAATTTCTTTATACTTTAAGCCTAGCCGAACCATTTTCATAACTATAACAGCCCAAAATTTCTACTAGAACACACTTTTACTACATATTTTATAACTTTAACAATTTAGTCCTTTTAAGCATTTTCATCGAAAATCACTTAGCAAAAGTTGTTTTTCCAACCGTAAACATGCATAATCTACCATTAAACATCAAAATGAACAAATTTATAATATGGCTCAAACCCTATTGCTTCATCGTAAATCAAATAAATGGGAGAAATAGGTAGATCTTGTTACGAGGATTTCAAAAACGTAAAAATCATTAAAAACGGGGCAAGAACGGACTTACAATCGAGCTTGAAAGGTTGGAAAACCCTAGCCATGGTTTCCTCATGTAAATTTCGGCCAAGGAAGAATATGGACAAGAAATTTTGGCTATTATTTTGTTTTTAATTCATTTTAATTACTAAATGACCAAAATGCCCCTAACTTAAAAATATTCTATTTCACCTATTTCATGTCCATTTTTGTCCAACAAATTAACCAATGGTCTAATTGCCACATAAGGACCTCCAATTTAAAATTTCATAACAATTGGACACCTCTAACATGTAGAACTAAACTTTTGCAATTTTTACAATTTAGTCCTTTTAACTAAATTGAGTGCCCAAACGTCAAAATTTTCGAACGAAATTTTCACAAAATCATTCTGTGAATTTGTAGACTATAAAAATATAATAAAAATAATTTTTTTCACATCGGATTTGTGGTCCCGAAACTACTGTTTCGACTAGGCCCAAAATCGCGTTGTTACACAATCAATAAGTCTTCATAGAACTCCAAGAAAAACACCATTGATTTTTTCATCTATTAAGCTTGTGGGTTTTTTAGATTTTCAACCAAACGTCTATTTTTCACTAATCAAAGGTAACGAATTGTTTTCCTAGTAGTTTTTTTTTATGTTATTTAGCCTTTTAAACTGAGTTTTTACCTATTAAATTGAATGTTTTGAATAAAAGCTGAAAATTGGGTCGTTAATGGTAGATTTCAAAATTTTGAACAAATATAAGGTTTCAAAGTATTTTTCAATTAGTTTTGATATGGTTAAAAGGTTTCTAAACATTCCCTAAAGTTTTGTTAAAGAATTCCAATGTTTTAATGAATTTTCATGAAAATTGCCATTGTATGTCGAAATTTTGGATCCATGAATTTGAATAGTTTTGAGTAGTTTGAAGGTTGGGAGTTTTTCTTAGATGTATAATTAGAATATTGGAATCAATTATAGGCAATGGGAATGAGTAAATATTAAGATATTTAAGTTTCAAGTTTGTTAGTCGAAATTTTAGTTTCATGAGGAATATAGCTTAGGCTTGCATTTTTGGTTGGTTTAGGTGAGTCTTTGGTTGCTAATTGTGGTGTATGTTGTGTGTTTATTATGTGTGAACATCAGAACCGTTGGATCCTTCTACAAGCAAGGCAAAAGGCAAGGAAAAGCTAGTTTAAGCTTTCATCAATTAGGCGAAAGCGTGAACGGTGAGTGATTGGAATCGCTACTCGTAGACACGATTCATAGTGTTAACTGGGAGCTTAAGAATAGCCTAAACCCCTATTCTAAGTTCCTAGTGTAAGCTTTCTATCCCCTTAATTTATTTTGGCAAAATGTGTGACTATGAAAAATAATTGTAGATTGAAAATTATGATGTGATATTGTAACATGCGATGTACGTGATGGCTATTGTGAATTGTGTTGTGTTTTGGCATGATACACATGCCAAATGACAATGATAATGATATGCTAATAATTCAAATATGCAGCGAAAGTGAGAGGAACTTCGGTAAGTACATATGTGTTGAATTGTGGAATGTGATATCATTATGACAAGAATATGTGAGAATACTTGTATGTGATATATAATGTACTGATTTTACTGCATACATATTTGGTGCGATATGTGATGGCTCAAGGAGCATTATTATGGCACTTAAAGTGCAATTAAATGTGAATTCGATAAGCATGCATTGTTTACAAGTTTGTGATGTAAATTGATGAAATTGAACAGAGATTATGTGCATTAAATCACTAATTAAAATTTTGTAATTGTGGATATTTTGGCCTTGTGATCTCTTGAAACCATTGGACATAGCTAGCATGCCATAGAAGTGCAAGTACTTACCATTGTGTTTTGTAATTTGGGCATTGAGGCCCCGGGACAGTTTGGAAAGATAAGGGAATGTGAGCCAAGCTCTATTCACCAGGATAACTTAGTATGTTAGACAGTGTTAGCTAAATGCTACGCTTCTGGGATATGTTTGACTCTACAAGTTATTTGGTGTGTTACAGATTCGTTTATCCAATATGTGGTGGTAGAGCCCACTTTTATATTTCATAGCCTCAAGTGCCAAATTATTGTTCAAATGTGATCTTATTTATTGTGATGATGTGATGTGAGATGGATGCATAAACATGTAAATAATATGCTAAATGATTTTATTTAAGTTTCATGAAAATATTAGTACGTTCTCGTAGTAAATTGCATATATAATTGTGGGTTGGGTCGTTTTCATTTAACTTGTAAATGTGTGAATGTATCAGCTAAACTTGTGAGTTATTATAGCATTTATATGTTGTTAATCTTGATGAATTATTGTAAAATGAATTATTTGAATATGAGTTGAGTGTAGTTATACGTGAGAGTATATGCTAGTTTTATGATTTAATAAAGCGTGAATATGTTATTGTAACTTGTTTAGAATATGGTTGTAACAGTCCGGTTTTGACCCTAGTCAGAATAGTGGTTTCAGGACCACATATTCGAGTCAAAAAATAGTTAAATATTATTTTTTGTGCTTATGATGTGTGAATTAGCATATGTGAAAGTTTCGTCTGAAAATTTGATTGTTTGTGTGCTCAATTTGATAAAATGACCTAATCGCATAAAATGTAAAAGTTTCTTGCTACTTGTTAAAAGTGCTTATTTGATTTGACCTTGTAAATGAGAGGTCCCTATTATGTAATTTGACCATTGGAAGTTTGAATAGACATAAATGGCATTACTTAATGGATTTTAAATGATATTAATAAGGCCATTTTAGTAAAATGTATATTAATATGTGATTATTGTTCATCCATTAGCATTCATAGCCAAAGAATAAAAGCTCTTAGGGTTTCAGCACTTGTGGTTGTGATTAAGTTATGGTTTTTAATCCGTTTTTGATAATTTTTACGTTTTTGATAATTTTTACTTTTTTGTAATCGTTCTTTCGTATATTAGTGAACCCATGCCTCAATTTTTTATTTTGTTGATAATTTTGAAATATGCCATGGATGAATTCATAAGCTTTTTTATGTTATATGTTGAAATATGAAAGCTTGATGTTGGGTTTACATGTTTTGTCTTTGGATTTTTGATGAATTTGAGTAATTTGGGCTAAATTGTAAAAATGTTATTTTGAGGGACTAAAATGTGAAATAAATTAAATGTATGGACTTGTATGAGAACTATGAAAATTCGGCTAAGCTTGGATACAAGCAAATTTTATGTATTTTGTGATTTTGTGAATTAGGGACTAAAGTGTCGATATGTGAAAATGTGAGGGCTAGTTTGCAATATGCCTTAATTGTGTGTATATTGATTGGTTTGAATGATTTAGTGAATAAAAGGGTTAATTTTTAATACATATAGATCAAGAAAAGAGGAATTTTGATTTAGACTGAGGGAAGTTGAAGGTTATTGAGTAAACAATCCGAGTCGACAACTCCTAGTATGAGGTAAGTTCGTACGTAAAACATGATGTTATAAGTATGTTTTGATGCTTTTTTTATACATAGATTGTATATACATTTAGTTTGGATGAATATGATGATAAATCAAATGTATTTGGCACTAAGTGTGCGATTTAAACTAGCTTAGGCTATATGAGGCACTAAGTGTGTGATACCGAGATAGTTTCGGTTAATTGAGAAAGCACTAAGTGTGTGGAATTATTATAGCTTTGGCTAATCTTTAAAGTACTAAGTGTTCAGATGTTTAAAGCATTAGTAATCTTTGGAATGTCTTAAAATATCCGAACAAGAGGTGAGAATGAAAATGAATGAATACAGGAATGTTCAGGTAAGTATAATACCTATGAGGTAGATGGTATTATGCATGTAAAGTTTATTGAATTGGTGTAAACATATGGATGATGTTGGCATGAAATTGATAGATGAGTTGAGAATTTATAAGTACTTACGTGTTGATGTTTCATATTTTATATGCTGTTGATGATTTAAGTACAAACTTACTAAGCTTTTGAAAGCTTACTTTGTGTGTGTGTTTGCATTGTTTTATAGATATCGAAGCTACTATGAGCTCGAGGATCGTCAAGGATCATCACCACACTATCGAACCTTATTTTGTTACTTTGAAAATGTATACATTAAAGTATGGCATGTATAGGCTAGAAGTTGTGGGATTATGTTTTGTGATGTATATATTTAGCCATGTGATATGGCTTGGTATGGTTGTGGATATGTCATGGTTTTGGTATAAGATATGTAATGCAATATGATATATTTGATATGTCTTAGTTGGACAAAAGAAATGGTAAATGTTGGTAAGTTTTAGCAAGTTTTAACATGAAATTGAATGATGTGTAGAAAGGAATGTTTTGACAAGCTTTTGACTTATGTTTTGATATAGATTGGTAAGGCTTATGAGTATGTATTTGATTAGAATTGATATGTCATGAGTAGCTTATATTTTGGTCTGGAAATTGGCTGAATTGGTTGTGCATATATGCTTATTTCTTTGCTTGTAGGTTGACCTAAATTGTTGTGGCAAATTGGCTATTCAAATGGCCTATTTTTGTCCACACAGGCAGAGACACGGGCGTGTGCCTCAGCCGTGTGCTACGCACAGTCACATTACACGGCCGTGTGTCCCTTGGGAACCCTATGAATTAAAGGCAGTATACCCTCCAGTTTTGACACGGCCTAGACACAGGGGAGTGCCTATTATTTGTGTGTGGCACACGGGTTGGCACACGAGCGTGTGGTCAGCCGTGTGGCCAAGTCAGTAGCCTTCCTAATTTTCACACGGCCTGGCACACGGGCGTATCTTGTGATCGTGTGGACAAGTCAATATGTATGCCCTATTTCACCACGGCTTAGACACACGAGCGTGTCTAATACCGTGTGAGGCACACAGCCTATTCACACGGGCATGTGACCTTTTAAAAGTTGAAAATTTTTATAAGTTCTGAAAAGTTCACATGTTATCGATTTAGTCCTAGATGCATGGATTAGACCTTCTATGCTTGGTTTAAGTTCATAATGAACATTAATGAATGGTATTTTATCGAATTGAGATGGTATTTGATATTTAATTATTTTGATCTAAGTTATAAGTTTGGTAATGCCTCTTAACCTCTTCTGGCAACAGATACGGGTTAGGAGTGTTACAATGGTTGTGAATGTATTGTAGCATGCTATTGTTTAATCTTTAATGTTGTGTATACATTGTAGTTGTTTCGACATTCACTGAGTTTGTTTAAGCTCACCCACTCTTCCTAACCATTGCAGATACTTTTAGCGTTTATGGTGTGAATGGTGCGAAAATTCCAAGGAAGTGATCCAAGTTAGGCTTTAGTATTTGTGTAGGTAGTATTAATATTATCCTTTGAAAATGTGGTAGACGTTTTTGGTTGATTATTAATATGCTTTAAATGGTTGATATGGTTTTAGACTCTTAGGAATTGATGGATGTTTGATATTATATTATTGGTTTTGTCTTGGCTTAAATTATTGATGATGCATTGAATTGCAAATATGGACTTGTTGTTGATGAATATTGAGGTGTTATAAATGCATGATGAATTGTTATATGTATGGATCTGTTAAATGCCTTGTTTTGGTGTTATTTATGTTAATTTGTGCAGAGATACCGATAACTGAGTTTTCAGTATCGATACCTCCATGATTTTTGAAAGTGTAGGAAGTCAGTAGTGTACATTAGTATCGATACCATATCACGAGTATTGATACTCAGGGTAATAAAACCAATACTTTTTGAAATGTACCGATATTTTCTGAGTTTTAATTTTTAAGTAAGAAACAAAATGTTGTTTTGATATCGATTTCCCAAGTGGTATCAATACCATATAAGAAAATTATCGATACCCCAGTTCCAATATTGATACCTACGAGAATTGTATTGAAATTTTGCTGAATGATTCATATGCTTGTTGTAATTGTGTAATGAGTTCAACTGATATTTGTATGGCTTAATTTAATGATTCTTTGAGTATTCGTGACTTAGAAACTCTATATATGTTTAAGATTAATAATGTGACATTAATCGAATGTTCGATAAGATGTTTGGTTATGATTGTTGATGAGACGTGGTGTGACATCCTAATATTCAGGCTTGACGCTTAGGCTGAGTATAGGGTGTTACAATAATAATTAATAAATTATTAATATGTTGTCAACCATTGTGTAATATACACCACGCTTGGTGTATCTTATGGAACACCTTCCAACGATTGTTGTTTTCCCATGGATTTCCTTGATGGTAAAGGTGGTGGCAACTCAATTTTGTTCTTTCTCCTTTGATTCGACTCCCATATTTTTTTTTCATGCAAACCCCGAAATTGTAGGTAAATTGAGTCATCGATAACGTTTTTCATTGGCTTATAGATTAAATCTTGTGGCTCAATTTTCACACTGACTTTACAGCATAAATTCATGACCAGGTGTGGAAAATATATATTGCTCAAGTCCTCATAAGCGCACTTATGCATATACCAATTAAGCAATTTACCTAAATCCAACTTTTCTCTTCGCAAAATAGCATACAACAATATGGCTCGATAGAGGGTGACGTTAGAGACATTTTTTGTTGGATAAATTTGGGTACATAAAAATTACATTCACATTTTCACATTCAGTGTAACACCCCTTACCCTTATTCAACGCCGGAACAGGGTACAAGGCATTATCGGACTTATCACATGGACAAACATACAATTTCGAGTTATACATTTGCGTCCAAATTAAAACTTTTTGCATTTATCATAAAGTCCCTAATAAGAGCCTATGACGCCCAAAGCATGCTTTGGAAGTGGTTCGGGACTAAACCGAAAACTTTAGAAAATTTACAAAACTTAGAAACTTTTTCACTAAACAGGGGTCACACACCCATGTGGATATAGGACACGGCCATGTGGGCAGGCTGTGTGGTCACACAGGCTCGTGTCCTGAACCAGTGTAACTCTCTGTTTGTCAGCCAATAACAAATTAAGGATACACGACCAAGTCACACGCCCGTGTACTAGGCCGTGTGGTCGATTTAAAATTTATGATTTTTCATTAAATAAGTGCAGACTTCACACTCCCGGGACACACGCACGTGTCCAAGGCCGTGGCCCTCACACGGCTGAGACACACGGCCGTGTCTCTGCCCGTGTACTCAATATTGGGCTTTTTTTTTTGCAAAAATTAGGGTGCAGGGGACACACGGCGTAAAACACATGCCCATGAGGCAAGCCATGTGTCACACATGGCCTAGACACACGCCAATGTGTCTATCCGTGTGGACAAAAATAAGGCTATTTACCAAGCCATTTTGCCACCCTTTAATGCACACACCTACACAACATAACATAGCACCAATCCAAGCATGTACATACAACCAAACATCCACAACCAAGACATCAACACATCATTCATGAAAGGCATCATTATATGATTATACTTAGAACCAATATTAACCTATTTCCAATGGTCTTATACAAAATGATCTTCTAACTAATATAAGCCAACACATTTGGCCAAATCAAGTATGACACATAGCAAAATAACAAAGTCCCCTATACATGCCATAACTCAAAATGTTGAATTCATTGGTACCAAAATATTTGTTGATAGTGTGAATGGATCTCCGACCATCTCTGAAACCCAAGCTAGCTTGATGACACTATAAGACAAAGGAAATGAAAGGAGTAAGCTATATAGCTTAGTAAGTTCCTATACAAATAATAAGCATCACAACGACGCATTTAACATACAATTAACATGATGAAGATTAGCATGAACGTTATCAAAATCTCATAATCATAACTTACTCAATCATAATCCTACCAAGAGTTCATCGCCTACCGAGCTCATTACTTATGAGTTTTATGTACATACCTGTACCAACTCGCAACATAACCATATCCTTTCATAACATTGACATTCCCGTTGAACACTTGGAATATTAACGGATACTCAGAATTTTGCACACAAGTTCCATAGATGTAGCTGAAGCTACCTCATATCTCATAATACATACGGGCTCGTTTTCGAGCTATTCACGGGCCTGCTCACACAAGCAAGCTGTCAGTCAGGACATAGCTACACAGTGCTACTCACACAAGCTGTTAGGTATCCGCAACACATGCTGGACTACCCAGCCACTGGTAGGACGTACGAGACTAGCACCCGAATTACATAATCGCATATACACATGGGTTCTTAGTGACATGTCACTCGTATCCTATTCTATTCCTAAAATTCAACCGGGATTTCTCCCGTGTCAAAAACTTTGTCGAATACATCCAAATATTCAATCACAATTCATACAATATTAAAGCATTTAAAACATAAACATAACAATGCATTATTTACATACGAACTTACCTCGGTATAAAAATAGTAGAATTGGACCTAATCGTCAAACAATTTGTTTTTCTTCTGATCTAGGTTCGAACCTCGTTTTTCTTGATCTATAATAACATTTAACTCATTTAATACTCACATTATTCAATTTATCCCAAAAATCATATTATGGAAAAATTACATTCTTGCCCCTAATATTTCACATTTTTACAATTTAGTCCCTAGACTCGTAAATTGAAATGTATTCAATTTCTTCAAAAATAAGCCTAGCCGAACCATTTTCATACTTATACTAGCCCACATTTTCCACTTAATCACACTTTTACTACTTATTTTATAACTTTTACAAATAAGTCTTTTTTGACATTTTTACTGAAAATCACTTACCAAAGTTGTTTATCTAACACCAAACATGCATTTTCTACCATTAGACATCAAAATATACAAATATCTAACATGGGTAAAATTTTAAACTTCATCTTTCTTTCAAATTAGTCCTTGAAATAGCTAGATTAGGTTACATGTAACACCCCAAATTTTGGGCCCAGAAGAAATGGGCCTTGGGCTTGGGGAGCGTTTGGAAGTCAACTTGTAAATAATTACATAAATAAAGGCTTGCTTCAGGGGTTCAAACCTGGGCTTTAGCAAATTTTTTTGTTTTAAGTGAATAAAACCCTGAATGTTAGGTGGTAAGCCTTTTAAATAATTAAGGTTAAAAGGTGATGCAAAGAAGTAGGTGGTTAAGTGGTAAGGAGGCGTTAGGAGTGTGCATGTGGTCAGGGGTTCGAGTGTCACCATAGTATTATGCTGGATATTTATTTTGCTACATGGACAGCTAGTATTGAAGTTGGTTTGGGACTCTAAGTTGAAATGGTCATGGAGGAGTTGTTGGAGTGATTTGTGGAGTGATAAAGGGGAGAGATTCAAGGAGAAGATTAGGGAAGGTTTTGTAGAGAAAAGTTAGAAGTTTGATGAGTCGAGGGAAGCGTGCCAAAATGGGCATTAGGGGTGTGGAAATTTGGCTAAGCTAGTTTTCTACTCTCTTTTGTTCAATTTTGGTCACTTTTGTTTTGGGGAAATCTTTCCTTTTCTGTCGTTTTTGTTATGAACTGAAGTGCCGAAGGTAGTCTCTTATTTTGGTTTCCATTTTGGTTTCTGGTAGTGTCGAATTGACCATTTGGGTAAAGTTATGTGTATTGTCGAATACCTCTCTTAACCTTTGTCGACTGCTCTCCTTCTTTCACCTTTCTTACCTTTCGTTTTCTTGACCGATTTTAGTCTCTTTTCTCCCCATCTTTGTCTCCATTTTTTGTTCTCCTTTCCTCTCGATATTTTTATTTCTTTCCGATCGAATACCCTCTGTCTCTTGCTTGCCAACCTTGTTTATCTTGTTCTGATTTGGCCGAACATTCCTTGTCCCATCTCTCCCTCTCTATTCCGGTTCTACAAGAGTTCTCGACAAGACGTGATCGTGGGGTTTTAGGTATTCCTAAAGAGTGGTGAAGAGCAAAAGTACTCAAGTCATCAAACCCATTCTTCCATTATTCTATTAAGGTTTATGTCGTGATCCTAGGCAATCTCACCTAGTAAGATCTTTTGATATCGCAGATTATTGGCAAGTAAAGTGGGATCGATTTTAGTCTACTATGATTTAGTAGAACAGGCCGTGGTTTGTTCAATTGAGGTAGATAGTATTTTTGATTTGGGGATTAAGAGCCTATGAACTCTAATAAGTGAATGATTGATTGAATGTTTGGGATGATTGTAGGTTGAGCACATGTGGGTTAAGCTGCTTCTCGCTAAAAAGGTGTGTACCCATACTAATAAATCGTAGAACGGCAAAATGCCGAAAAGCCAAAAAGCTGAAACTTTAGCATTCGAGGCCTCACGAGCGTGCGAACTCCTGTGTGGTGAACCGGGCCCACAAAGCATGGGCGATAAGCTGTAGAGGCTGCCACAAGCGCTCTCATGGACTTAGGCCTCGATGGGTCCGATGAGCCCGTGGGCCTGCATGTGTAAATCTAATTGTAGGTGGGAAATAGTTGGGCTTGTCATGTCGTGTACATGGCATAAGCCGTTCTGGGCCAGTTGGGCTAGAATGGGTAGTGTGGGCCCACAGATTTAATCCACGGTAAGTGATAAATATTGAACTGGGCTATGTGGGTTACATAGCCGTAACTGAATTTGGGCTAAATGGGCCACACGAGCGTGTAGGCCCACTTGGTCCCATTTACACCGTTATGATCATTTAAGTTATCTATGTCGCTCGAAGCTACTGTAGACCTTCGAAGAGGTCGTTATTTGAGCTGGAAACCCAAAATAGGTAAAATAACTGTTATGCCCCCGAAGGGCGAAATGACTAAAATGCCCCTATATGTTATATGATTGTTATTGTATGCTATTTATGATATGTTTGCATTTATGTGAGATTATAATGCATGGGGGACGAGATCATTGATTTGGAGGAAGTATATGATTTGTTAGGGTTGCATGGTCACTTGACGACTGTGGATCCACCGATGGCTTTAAGCCGATTATGTGATTGGCAGCTGTGCTACGATACTTGGTTAGTGCCACAACTGATGCTACATTAGAGAGTAGGGATGGGTTGGTCGATTTAATCCCCATAGGAGTATAGGGTTTGACAGGAGATAGAGTGCAAGGTTGGTCGAGTTCTCACGCATTGCATATTCTGATTTTGATATTGATATAGGCTAAGGCCCAACCAAGGCTTAGGCCCAATTGCCACCGATTCTGTAATGGGCTTAAGCCCAGATTGATGTGATGCATGTTCTCTGATTGATAGGGTAGTACACACTGAGTTTTCGTGAACTCACTACCTCTTTTAATTTTTTTAAAGAAATCCTCAATAGGCGGTTCGACGATGGGAGGACTCGGAGGTGGCCACACTATGATTAGCTTTAAATTTTTGTATTATTTTGATATTGCTTAAATTATTTTCTCTATGGGTTTTTGATGTAATAAGGCCTTTTCTCTAATTTTCTAGCTTTTAATTTGGGGGTTTTTAACTATTTTGATTTATTTCTGTTAAAAGTAAAGCGTGGCTTCCCAAAATGACATCTGTTTTCAAAACATCATGATTTTGCAACTTTGTTGAAATACATCCGCAACAAACATGTTTTTAAAAGTAAGGCTGGTTTAAGTTGACTTTAGGATTAAACAAAAGGTTTTTTTTTCAAGCGAGTTTTATTAATAAGACAAAGTTTTTCAAAAATGCATTTTAATGTGACACGCCAGATTCGGCCATAACGTCTAGGCCGTTTGGGGTGTTACATTACAAGGATCTCAAAAACATGGAAATTATTAAAAACAAGGCCAGAACAGACTTACAATCGAGCTTAGAAGCTTGAAAATCCCTAGCTATGTCTTCCTCTTGTAAATTTTGGCCAAAGGGGACTAAATTGATGAAGATGATGACTTTTATTTAGTTATTTTGGCTTTATTTGACAAATGACAAAAATGCACTTATACATAACTTTAAAATTTCACCTAATCATGTCCATTTTTGTCCATCTAATTAACAAATGGTCTAATTAACATCTAAGGACCTTCAATTTAAAATTTCATAGCAATTAGACACCTCTAGCTTCTAGAACACACATTTTGCACCTATTGCAATTTAGTCCTCTTAACTAAATTGAGTGCCCAATCGATAAATTTTTTGAACGAAATTTTCATGAAACTATTCCATGAAACTATAGACCATAGGAATATAATAAAAATAAATCTTTCTACGTCGGATTCGTGTTCGTGAAACCATTGTTTCGATTTGGCCCTAAAACGGGCTGTTACATTCGGAAACATTATAGCTTGGTTGAAACTAATTGGTCTATTGGTAAGATGGTGATGCTTCCAAGTCCCTCTACTTTCTGTAAGGTAGTTAATGATAACTTTTGAATCAATGTTGTCTAACGTTATTTCATTAATGGTTTCAAAATAAGCATGCTTATGGTTGGGTGCACCATAATAAGTCTGGTGAGCTTTTAGAGACATGTCAACCTTTTCCCCTGAATTTTAACCATGTTATTTTCTGTGTGCTTGAGATTTTTGTAAAACTCGTGCATAAGTGGAATAACATCAAACTGTTTCAGTAGAAGGCAAAAATCAAGCCATTGATGGTAATTGACTAAGTCCCAAATTTCTTTTTTATAACTAGCCACGTCAGCAAAACCTCATTCAATGATGAATAGTTTTTGTTGAAACTTATAAAAATCATCCTTGACTGCTTTGGAAACAAATTTCACTTTGTTATACTCATGAGGATCACTCTATTGAGCTTGAAACTTAGTCCGTTTTGTGCCTCTTGGTGCTGTTATACTCAACTCAACCAAATAGTTCAATAAATATGAAAATAAAATTAAATGTTCCAAAATTCTCAAAAAAACTAAAGTTATATTCAACAATGAACTATCACAAGGTTCTAACACTAAGAATAGTATGCAAATACGCCAAGAGTTCAAGATAAATGGGTATCTAAGCAAAATGAGGAACAATCAACAAAAACCCCCAAATTTCAAATGAAAACCCCTAGGATATTTACAATCTTTAAATAAATAAAAATTAAAAACCATAAGTTAGATCCTTTAACCTTACAAATGATTGAGGAAATTGAGTGATTCCTTACCAACGTGTTGAATTCCTCTTACAATCCTTCAAATATTTCTACACTTTCCAATAGAAACCTAAAGAAAAGTTAAAATTAGAGAAAAGAAAAATTTTTAAAGTCTGAAAATGTGATAATGAGAGAAGAAAGGAGTTATGGAGGGTTTAAAGAGATAAAAACAGATGAAATAGGGCAAAAAAGCAAGTAACATATGGGTTTTAATGACAAAAATCAGGCGGGGTCACAACTTGAAAACGAGTCGCCTGCAGTTTTTCAGCTCAATGTCACAACACTAGGTATTGGGTGTCGCGACATTGAGTAGTCTGACTTGAGATGTCACAACACTAGGGTATTCGATGTTGTGACATCGGCCTCATTTCCTAGCTTAAGTAGGTTGGCCCTCAACACACGATGTCATGACAATAGGAAGCGATGTCGTGGTTTTGACCTCTCTGACTTACAATATCACGACATTGCTTACTTGGTGTCATGACATTGGCCTCATTACTACTTTTCATCCAAAATTTTCAATCATTTTCATACAACACCTATTTCTAAAATTAATCATGCAATTTAAAAATTAACTATCTAAATCCAAAATAAAATTAAATTAAATCCTAAAAATAAAATAAATAATTTACAAATCCAAATTTAACAATTCAAAAGAAGTTTTTAAATTTTCATTAGGTGATCGATTTTGCCCCCCAAAATGAAATCTTAAAGAGGTTCTAGATGTAATGCCCCTCACCCTATATGGACGAGAAACCCTATTGGTACAAAAACCAATACTTTATTTAAGGAAATAAAGAATAAAATATTTTTATAGAAGTATAGAAAATATATTAAATCAATTTTTGAAAATTTTAAATCTTTTTAAAATCTTTTTTAATCAATATGCGAGTGTTCGGAGGTGTTCGAGACCAAATCTAGGCCTTGGAGAGCCCTTTTTGTTAAAAACAATGTAATGACCAAAATAGTATAGGAGGTGTGGTACCTAGGGCCAAAGGTACTGATACCTAGCCATGGTATTGTACATTTTGGCATTCTACCAAATGGGGTGTGGTACCTCTAGAGCCAGGTACTAATACCTTTGCCCTAAAGATCAAAAATTGCCCTGAAACACTCCTATTTCAACCTTAAACTCCATATCAAAAACCAAACTTTAAAAACTTAAAAATAATATTTTAATTACCGAAAACAGTTCCCAGAATATCTCCAAACTAGATTCTTATAAAACATATTCGAAAAATAGCTAAAGCCCAACACATTCGTTCATAAAATATAGTCAAAATGTAGTAAAACTTGTCAAAGCATTCATGAGTGATATTAGCATCATAAAACATATATAAAACCTCAAAATCCGATCTAACTAGGGCAACCTAAACACGTAACATCTGACTTATGGCCATCCAAGGTAAAGAAAATAAAAGTAGAAACTGTCACCATTACAACTTTTAGAAATATGAAACAAATATATATGCATCCCTCAATGATCTCCCTAGTTCATCTCACTAGATACAAGTGGCAAATATAAATCTTTCACTAAAAAAATTACATTTCATGAATTTCATCTCGCTGCTATCTTTGGCGGTTGGACCCTGCTGCTGCTTCTTTAATGAGATATCTGAAATGAAAACGACAATGCCAAATCCCCAAAAATCCAGCGAGCATTTTTATTTTGGGTTTCTTTAGAACATCAACCATTATATATCACTGGCCAATTGCAAGTAATGCTCTCATCCCATTTTCAACCAACACAGCAGAATTCATCCCGCAAATAATGCAGCATCGCGGCAAGGTAGGGCCAAGCTTATCAATCATCATTATTGTTGAAACATAATTATACATTTTGTGTCTGTACATCCAAATTATAAACCCACATATAGAACACAAGCATGCAATGGAATTCTCACCACCGCAATAACAATTATATTGTTAGTTATTACTAAAGTAAACAACAACAACAATAAGAATAAATAAGAAATAAAGTTATCATGGCAAGGCCAGTTTGGTTCTAAACTAAAAATGCCGGGCAACTTACCAAAAAGGAATAGCTCAAACCCTTCTCTCCAAGAATAATATAAGCGTGAGTGATTCATATTTGGGTTACAAAGACGACAGCTATAAATCCATCGCAACTGCTTCCGGAGGAAGCAGATGCAACTGAATTGATGGGATCTGTGCCTGGGTCTGGGATTTAAGAGGTTTGAGAGGAGAACCTACTAGCTTCTTCTCCTTCGCCATTGTTCCAAGCACCTTCCTAACTTCATTTGCCAGCTCTATAACCAAGTCATCCTCATGACCTGTTTCCACGCACAATAAAAAATTAAAAAATTCCCAACCATATTTCTTCATTCACTCCTTCAACATGTTGTTATGCATGCATATACAGTTAAATGATGTATTCACTATCAGTTTGAAGTGGCCAAAGATAAACCACAAGACTGACCTATATCAAACATGGCCTTCTCCAGCAAGAAAAGATAATCCCTATTGTTCCCACAGGGTCCAACAGCAGTTGCAATTTGCCTGAAAATTTTTAATAGAAAAGTTTTTTTTTTAAAAAAACAGGGTACCAAGCATATGTTACAATAAAGCTAACACCAAAATCTTCCATCAAATGATTGAAAAGGTAACAATGGAAGTATTCGGATACTACCAGGCCATTTCCTCCAACGGAGCAGGCCCCAGGTAATACTTGTTTGAAACTTTGTCAGGAGTAGATGTGAACCTGCATAAAGTAACATTTTTGTTAAGGAAGTTGTGCATTAAAGGTTTGCTTCTTTTTTCCAACCTATTACAAACTGGACGAAAAAAAAAGGACATGAGAACTTAAAAAGCAGGCTAACTTACACAATAACTCCACTTAGAGCAGGCCGCAGGGTATCTGTTTCCTGATTGAAAGCAATCACAAATAAACTTAAGCATGGAAAATGAAGACAAACTTGAAGAGACAAGCAAAGAAAACCATTTCCAAGCCCTAGGAAATCTCATACCTTGAAGAAGTCCACGAGGGTCTTCTGATCATATTCACATTCCCTTCTCTCCAAGTACTACAAATTTGGAAATAAAAAACACATTTTGTTTCTGAGTAATATGCAATTAGTTGAGATAAAGAATGCTGAAAAATGACAGAATTTTTTTTTTTTGATAAAAAAAATGACTGATTGTTAAATGATACGAAAAGGGACTAGATTTTAAGTGCCTGAAGAAATTTCCTTTTGTAACACAAAATACATATAGCTATACAGCCTGCGAAGTAGGAAGCAAGATACCTGCATTGCTGCTCTTTCCTTTCCAGGACTGCCCCGAACACAATAAGCAGCACCCCACTGAAAGAAATAATGTAGACTTAGCAAATAAAGAAAACAGGAAGCTCTTAGCAAGACTGAATAATTAGAAACAATGATCAAGAGCACATTAACGTAAAATAAAAATCTCTTGCTCTAAGACAGCCTCCACAATATGCAACAACTTTAAGTAACCCAGAAGAAAACAATTGAAGGCACGAACTTGATAACTAAGAGATCATAAGACAAGAAGAGTTGCTGTCAGCTGCTACTTACACAAACGGCTCCTTCAATGTGCTCCAAGGTGCAAGTCCTTGCAGGATCTTCAGGTGTACCTCTGTGATCAATGCATGCTGTAATGCAGAATAAAGAAGATGCATAAGCAGTAAAAAAAAAATACTGCAAAAGATGCTTAGCAAGGCCAAAAATTAATACTTACCAAGGTCAAAAACACGCCTGTAATCCTTGATGAAGCCTATGACTTTCTCATCATACTCAAAACCAGGGTTCCAGACCAGTGAACCATAACCAAAAACCCAGAAAACCATACTCCTGAGAATGTAAAGCTTTTTTCACTAATATTATTAGATGAAAACAATGGCATCAAGACACAACATAGAATGACAACAGCAGTTCCTTTTGAAATGGTTATTGTCCAAGTTGTGGCAAGGCAATGCGTTTGGATTAGTTTAATTAAATAGCGGAGAGAGAGTGTTAGATTTTTTATTTGATTTGATTTGTTAAAAACAAAAAGTAAATCCCTAAACTCCAAATTACGACAAAGAAAAAGATTAAATAAGCACACATGATACTTGAAAAGAAAAATGATTGAAATGAACAAATTAACCCGTATATTAAAATTATTATTAACGAAAAGAAAGCGGATTGAAGTCCCGATTATTAGAAAAAAAGGATGGCGAAAGAAATTAGAAGCAACATTGTTGCTGTTGTGATGGCTAGATATGGAGTAGCAGTGAAGGGCTCAAACACGTAAGTTACGCTAGTATTTACGTCGTTATTATTTGAGAGAGGAAGACCCAAAAAAAAAAAAGAGTGGGTGAAGGAGGGAGGGCTCGGGGTTCTTGATTCTCATTAACAGGAGAGAAATGAAATTCACATTCGGATTTTTATAACGAAGAAGAAGCAAAAGAGGTAGAGAACTTACAACAACTTAGATAGATGAAAGAGAGTGATCTACTCTGAGATAGAATAAAATACGATGTAGGGGTGGACGCAGGCAACTTATGAAGGGGATGGATGATTTATAGATTAAAATTGCGTGGTCCTCTCTCTCTCTCTCGCTCTCTCTTAGGGTTTTGGTTTGTGTCAGATCCTAGGCTTGGAGGCTTCCATTTTCCAAGACCAATAGAAAGAGCAAAGGAGATGAAGAGGACTGAAGGAGGCGGCGATGGCATGTTCCAGGGTATTTATAGCTGTCACTGCCTAATAATTAGGAAAGGAAATGCTAATTCAAATCCAACTGGCTGAGCAAAAAGCCCACAACCTCATGCCCTCAATTATGTCTATATATATTGTCGAAAAAGGAGCGAACATAACATTCAAAGGAATCAGTCAAAGAGCTCGGTAAACATAAACTCCACTAGCATCTCTGCCAACACAGTAAAGGGGATAGAGACTCCGGTGGAATATTACAAATGCAAAAAAAAAAAAAAAAAAACCGGAGGTTGAAAATTGTTTTCCCATCCTGCTAAAACATCCACGTATTTATTGCATGTGGAAATATAATTTTAGTACTTGAATCATTAGACAACAATAATAATCAATCTCAAGGTTGGTAAGGTTTAAACTTTTGGTCATTTTCAAGCTTTATACGTTTGTGACGTGTCTATAAAAGTTGATAATTCAATTTTTATGATAGTCTCGGCTTCAGCTCTCGATCTTTTAGAATTGTCCATGGAAAAAGACATCTAAATTAAGTTTGAAGCAACTTTATCTATAAATTTATTATTAAAAAGTATGGAACTGACAATTGAGCGTAAAGGGAATGCCCATTCCTTGGCCACTAAAATTATGTAAAGACAATTTTCATATTTAAGACGTTGGTAATTTATTGAACGATATTTTTGGGTTCTATTGAGTATAAGGATGATATTTAGCCATTAATAAAAATCATGTTACTTGGGAAAATATATTTTGGAGATTGGATCAAATTGAATCACCCCATCTAATACCTTGGATTATGGATATTGGATTGGATTGAAACTGTGATTGCTTGGCTACCAAGAGTCCATGTTTACATTACCTGCTATTATTCTATTGTATTGAGCTTATCTTTTTGTTGTTTTAGTTGGATTGTGATATATCTTCTTATGTTAGTAAGCCTTGAAATTATCTATTTAATTTAGAGACTTGTATAGGTTAATGTACAGAGAGAATTAAGCACTTAAGTTGTTTTTGTGAGGAACCCTATTGTATGAGTGCCTCTTGAGAGTAAACCCCTTGTGTTAAGGTTTTACTTGTTGAATTCACAAAGGGTGAATTTAGTGGTGAGAGTATTGAGTCTTCAAGATACAAATGTGAGGAAAATTGTCATGAGGTGTGATAGGATAGGATCACTTGTTGTAATTGTTGAAGAGAGTGAATATTTATCATAGAGCTAGGCTCCACAGACATACGGGAACCAAATTGCATAAAAAAACTCTTTTGTGTTATGTGTGTTTACCATTTTTCATTTAGCGTTGAAGGAGTGCCCACTCCTTTGTCCCTCATTCACTATGATAGTCTATCTCTATGCAACTGTTTCGAGTTAACAATTTCCAAGAGACTGAGACAAAAGAGTGAATAAGTTGACTCCTAATGGGTGGAAATTCTAGGAAATCTCCTAGAGAGAGCTTACATAAGCTCTCCTTTAATACTAAAGTAGAATGCTAGGTAATCTAGGCTAAACTAGCCATATATGCCACTTTTTTTTAATTAGGCTTATAAGCCAATTTTTTTGAAAATTTAGCGAAATAGGCCATTTTTTTAGAGAGAAATGAAAAGCACACCCACTTTCCCTCAACGATCACTTTTTAAATGTTGGTCGTCCAAGGTAAAAAATTTTAAAAGTGGGGCAACAATCAATTTTTTTTCCTAATTCTTTCACTCAATTTTATTCTCTCAATTCTTTCTAATCTCCTAACTTTCTGAACTCCCTTAAATTTCTCAAGTTCTTGTTTTAAATTTTTCTATATTCTCATTTTAAAATATTATTTTTTTAATTCTTTCGTATTTTATTCGTTCGGATTAAATTTTCATGAATGGCAACCTCTTTAATTCGTTTCGACGACAACCACATTTCCACCGCTCAAGTAGTAATGGTAAGACAAAAATTTAATTTTCTTTACTTTTTATTAAGTTCAATTTATTTTTAATTTAATTTAAAATAAAAAAATTCATTATAAGTAGGTGAATGATTATGTTTTGGAAGGGTTCATACATAATTTGGCAAAACCTCCAATCACCGAAATTCGTGGTTACTTATAAGATGTGGGATTCTTACATATGTCTCGTATACTCGGGGGCTACAAACTTGATCCTAGACTCATCAGTGCGTTGGTGGAAAGATGGAGGCCTGAGACGCACTTTTCGTCTTCCATGTGGTGAGTGTACAATCATACTAGAGGACGTGGCATTGCAACTCGGTCTGCCGCTAGATAGGCCAGTCATCACGGGAGCAACGATCGTTCCCGGTAAAGAGGATCTCTACGCGACATTGTTGGAGAAGGTCTCAAACAAGTCTGACGGTGGCCGGATATCAATGAATTGGTTGGCGAAAATTTTCAAAAGCTTCTTGTGCACTCGACCGAGGTCCTTAAAGAACAATATGCCCTAGCATTCATCTGTAGTTAATCGGGGGCATTCTCGATAAACCTCTAAATTTGGTGAAAGTAAGGTGGCTACTACACCTAGTAAACTTCAAAGTTTATGTGTGAATCCACAAAGTTTGAATACTTTCTACAATTTAGATCCTTGAGAACAACGAAAAACAACTGAAATAAAATTTAAAACCTAAAAACAAGAGAAAAACTAAACTAAATTTGCTAAAGAAAATCTAGGTTAAGTGAATTATGTCCATCACATGTGCTAAATAAGGCTATTTATAGATTCTAAGTGGTCTTAGTCCTTACCTTATGTTAGCTGACGTGCTTGAGCTTTAACTTTGATTGTGTAGACAAAACCGCCCCTACTTCATGTTTAATTTTCGTCACAGAGTCGGTGTCGCAACACACCAGGTCCTATGTCGTGACATGGCAATCCATATACTCCTCTTAGGCTATCTTCAAGGGTATGTCGCAACACCCTCAATCTATGTCGCGACATCGAAGGCAATTTTGAGCTTTCTCTATTCTGCTCCCAATGTTGTGACATAGCGACCAATATTAGTTTATTACGCCTTCTAAAGGTCTTCTACACACTTACAAAGTGTGTTAGCTCTCCCTTAGGCCTCATTCAGCCCTTAAGGTCAATAAAAGACTCAATTTGCACATTTTATTAAATGTAAAAAAAAACTAAGAAAACTTAACTAAAACATAATAAAAATGCTTGAATTCAAGCTCTTTAAATGCGAAACTAGTTTATCTGCTACACCGAATTATGATAGATCAGTAATAGGTAAGCTTTCTTATCCTTTTGCACTCAAGGATTCGAGGAAGGAGAAAGTAAGGGCTCTTAATATGTTTTTGCAAAATTAGATTAGGGGTTTTAAGAATGAATAGCTTAGATTTAACCGATTTATGCAGTTGTCATGCTTAGCTACCAAGACGAAGGAGGCTCTGACGTTGCGACAAGCTAAGCTAACAAGGAAAAAGGATCTAAGCTGAGTCTTTGTACCTTGCTTTTTGGGTGATAGGATGATGTTATGTTACTTGAATGAACAATATTGGATATGCCCTGAGTTGGTTTGAGTTCATGGTGTATGTCTGATGGATGAAAGAGTAGGATGCGTATATATAACAACTGTGTGATCTTTTTCTGTTGTGTGTTGCCTATTATATGGTTGTTAAATTGACGATAATTAGTCTGTGTACTATATGTACACTATTAAGTTACGTGATTGTGCCTACGTGCTTATGAATTGTAGAGTGTGGACGAAAAAGTATTGACGAGTTAGATGAAGTTATGATTGGACAGATGGTTAGGTGCAAATAGTGGTGAGTGAAACTCTGGGCTTTGCGAAGGGGACATTACAGTATTAAAGCATCAAAGTTAAAAGTGAGGAAAAATGATGGAATGGGTGGATTGAATGGGAAATATAGGGAGGTTAAGCAATATTGTGGAATAATTATTTATTAGATCACTAGAATGATCATGATGATGATTATTGATTGGTTCTTTAGGGTGACACCATGACGATAATTATTAGGTTCCATAAAGCAACACCATGATGGCGGTTAGCATGCTCTATAGGGTGACATTGTGATAGTGGTAAGGTCCTTCGACGCGACACCATGGTAACTATTATTGGATCCTTTTGGGTAACACCTTAAAAGAGGTTTAAGGTGTAAGGCCATAACTTGGCTATGGTAACATAAAGAGTCCACCGGGACAATAACCATGGGGAAGTCCACTAGGATATTAAACATGGGGTTACATGTGTAAGACCATAGCTCAGCAATGGCAAGATAGATCGTCTGTTAGGATAGTAAACTTGAGATAGTCTTCCAGGACGTAGAACATGGGGTTACATATGTGAAATTTGCAAAACACTATACAAAGAGACCCACCAAGATATAAAGTAGAAGTTGTGGTGTAACGAGTGCGATAAGACATAAGACCCAAATATATTTGGTGCACCTGGAGTACATAAACTAGCAAGATAATAAGAGAATTCAGCATAGGCGAGGACGAGTAGAGCCAAAGAAGTGTGTCACCCAGTTAGGTTGAAAGGAGGGAGAGACTGCCTAGAAAAGGAGGTAAATGTAATGTACAACAATAAGAGTCTTCCAGGGAAGCCTCAAATTCCACATTGTTTAAACAGATATGGAATAGGCTATAATTGGATATAGTCTTAACTTGTAAGTCGACAAAGAGGTAGCCTAAAGATTGGGTAGATGACCAGAGTCTTCATGGGAGGAATGTCAGCTTAAGGCTGAATGATTGTTAAAGCCACAAGAAAATAGTTCACCACTTATAAACGAGTTACATTTATAGTAAAATAATACACCAAAAATATAAGAAATTAAATCAGTAGTGCCCACAAGTACATGGGTCAAATTTTAATATAGTATAGTTTACAATGAAACACTTGGAAGCATTCTGAGGATCATATCCAAGGGAGGATGGAGTAAATATATAAAAATATTTTTAAAATAATAAGTCTAGGTAATAATATTTAATTCCCAATTACGGCAATTCATAAAATAGAGTAATAAGAGAAATTAAATACCTAAAATAAATAAACAAGAAAAATAACAAACAACTTAAATCAATAAACCAATCAAGAAGATTAACTTGCTTTAAGGTTTGTAATTAACTTTGGATTAGGGTTTTAAGGTGGATTAGCTATTGATTAACCAATTATTACCTCACAACCTCTAACTAATTAATCAATTGGTTAATACTCACTTATCTCCTGACCTCACTTTCTCAACTAGGATAAATTACGATTTACTTGGTTTGACTTATCTACCGATCTTATCTAACTTATGATAACTTCCTAGGGTTGTCAAGCCTAGGTTTTAAGAATGTGTAATCTATACCAACTAATCTTCTCGAGAAACCTTAAATCCTCCATTAATCATGTAACACCCTAAACTTGGCCTAGAAGTTATGGCTGTATCCAGAGATGTCACAAAGAAGGGTTTTGAAAACGGAGTCGTTACGATAAATCATTCTAGTTATTTTTAAATCATATTCGTTTATATATATTTGAAAGCATTATTTAGTTAATTTATTAGCCAAAACGTAATTTACAGCAGAAGTCATAGAAAATGTTATATTTGGAAATCCCATTTGTATTTTTGAAAACATTTGTTTAGTAAAAACCATGTTTTTAACTAAGCATAGCAAATTAAGTGTTAAATAAAAATCCAAATCCCAAATTAAACCAAACAGTCCAGAGAGTCCAATTATTACAAAACTCCTAGAAATAATCCTTAAATAAATAAAACATTTATTTAAAGTCAGTTCATAGACTAGTGGTCACCGCGAGACTCCACTGTACCGATCTGCCTAAGTATGTGGATTACCTGAACAAAACAGACAATAGAGGTGAGTTTACGTAAACTCAATGTGTAACCCAATAAAAATAGACATGCGATACATACAGAAACCACATATACAGTCAGATTCAGATTCAGACTTAAGTCATTTACAGATACAGATAATAGAATCAAATATGCAGAACATTTATACAAAATCCTATCCCCATCCTCTACACACCAACTCCGACCATCCTATCATACCACATGGGGTTAAAAACACCCACCCAACCCTACACACCATATAGTGTCATTACGACACATATCAGATAATATGTAGCCAAGCTGCCAGAACATAGGTGAAGGTTACCATGCAGAACACTTCCTCTACATTTACAAATCCCACCCCAAACATCATTACAGATTACAGATACAGGAATATCAAGCTTAACATGCACGCATATAGATATCAGATATATATAACAGAATAATCAAACGTGCATAACAGTGTACTACTCAGAGCAAACTAACAGAATATCAAATCACATAATCTAGAGTTTAGTTAGCCCTTACCAACCCCACGGTAGGCCCATAGTCGATCGGAACGACCCGTGTAACACCCCGAACCCGAAACCGACACCGGAGTCAAACACGAGGTGTTAATTGACTTTAACCCCTTATAAAATTTATTTTCCAGACACTGCCCAATCTGTGTACTAGTCGTTTTAAAAATCATATCTTGAGTTTCGTAACTCGAAAATCAGTTTCGTAATTTTTCCCAGAAACTAGACTCATGTGCCCATCTATGTATTTTTTTTCTAGAATTTTTGGTCGGGCCAATTAGTACAGTTTATTAGTCAAAGTCTCCCATGTTGCAGGGGTCGACTACACTGACCTTTTCCCATTACGACTTGGATATCTCCCTGCACGGGGCTTCAATACTGATGCCGTTTCTTTCTATGAAAACTAGACTCAGAGAGGAATCTATAAATATATGGTACGACCCCTAATTATCTCTGGTTAATTTATAATGAATTTCCAAAGTCGGATCAGGGAATCCAGAAACCGTTCTGGCCCTGTCCCACAAAAATCTGATTATCTCTTAATATACTGCCCATATGATCTTTTCGTTACTTCCTCATGAAAACAGACTCATCGAGCTTCGATTACATAATTTATTCATCAATTAATTCCACTCCTACTATTTTTAGTGATTTTTCAATCTCATGACACTGCTGCTGCCAGCATCTGTTACGAAAGTAACTAGGTCCATTTCATGCCTACCCTTGATCCAACTCAATCGAACATTCGTGCCATTTTCGCATGGCTTAAAGTTTACATGCCAAAGTTCAAACACAACGTAATAGCTTATACATGCCAAAATGTTCTTCTAAGCCAACTAAGAAGAAAGTACCAAAACTTGCTATCCGGTGTGATGACTTCGATGACGGCCCGATCACGCAAAAAGAGATGTGTCCAAGAAACCTAGAATAGGTGACAAGGAAACACCGAGTGAGTTTATAACTCAGTAAGTCATAAGCTATGCACTACCATCCATCAATAACATTATCACAAGAGAAAACAAAATGGAACGAGGCTAATTACTCCATCCATTCCGAACCATACCATAGTTCCTCCAACCTATCGATTCAATTTCATATCAATTCATGCATTCACATTCCATATACTCATCAATAGGACATTGAAGCATTTTCATAAATCAATTTATTTTCGTTACAATCAAACGACTAAACGGCCTTTCACCCATCCTACGATAAATTTTATGTACGTGACTTCAAGTATAGTTGTCACATAGGTTCAAACTTACCGAGCTCAACACCAAGTATAAGCATAGCACCTATTAGCCATGTACTCAAGACACTTACCCGATCCGCTGTCCGCGATCGACTCAATAGTGTCGCACACATAGTGTCCATAATGATTCATGGATGTATATTGAGTCCGCACACTCAGTGCTATATAATCAACTCGCACACTTAGTGCTACGTAATCAAATCGCACACTTAGTGCTACATAGTCAAACTCGCACACTTAGTGCCGCATGGTCAATTCGCACACTTAGTGCATCATATTCATTTCGCACACTTAGTGCAACATAGTCAAATCGCACACTTAGTGCTGTACAATTTAATCCCGCGCACTTAGCGCCAATCTCATGGTCATAAATGGTTATACCCGCACGTTTAGTGCCGAGATCAACAACTCAGTACATCTTACCTCTTTTCTTTTCATTCAACAATTTCATCATCACATACGTACATGCATATATATATATATGTATATTTATTCATTCCATTCAGCATCAATACATAAACATTATGACCATTTGGAATAATACCAACTACATGCTTAATGACTTACCTTGTGTTGGGTAAGACGGTCCCAACTCGACTACTCAGTGATCTTTTCTTTGCCTTTATCGGATCTAGTTCCCTTTTGCTCTTGAGCTTAAGTTCAACAAAATTTAAAATAGTCATTAATCGACTATTCAAGTATTACTTTCAGAATAATATATATATTGATTTGACCTTCACAGACATAGATTATAGTAAGCTTTATAATAGTCAATAAATAACTCATTGGCAAATTTTCATTAATGTTTCCAACAAAATCACATATTCACTACGAGCTGTTTTCCTGAGCAGTAGTCGCTAAATTGTTTATAACTGGAGCTACAAAACTCCAAATCACTAGCCGTTAATTTTCCCTGAATATAGACTCGTATATCTTCCATCCATAAAATTTTCAGAATTTTTGGCTTGGCCAATCAATACCAGATTTTTCTTAAATTTTCCCCTGTTTCACTGTTTGACTATTCTGACCACTCTTCACTACGAACCAAATTTCTCATTTTACAGAATTCAAAATGTGTTGTATTTGATCTCATTTGAAACTAGACTCATTAAGGAGTCTAAGCATATAAATTTTATCTTATAATCATTTTTGTACAATTTATAATGATTTCCTAAAAACAGAACAGGGAATCTAGTAGTCATTTTGACTCAGCCCCACAATACTTCAAATATCTTAAGATCGGTAACTCTTTTGTTTTTATAGTTTCTTTTGTAAGAAAATAGACTCTTCAAGCTTTAATGGCATACTTCACTCAGTTTCTAATTCAACTCCTACAAATTATGACGATTTTCCAAAATCACCTTACTACTGCTGTCCCCAAACAGATTATTACCAAATCAAATACTAACATTAGCATTTCACCTTAATAGCTAGCTTACCAAGCCTTAATTTAACATATTAATCTTTAACATATCTTTCACTTTTCATCAACAACTATCAAAAAGCTCAAGCACTTATCAATGGCAAAACACAAAATCATCATCAATCCACAAAATTGAACCATGGGTTTTTAGAACTCAAGTCAACTACTAAAACATGCATGCATCTCAAGAACAACATCAAACATACCTTAGTCTAGCAAACCACCATAGCCGATTTTCTCAAGCTCTTCCCCTTCCTTTCTTTCCTCTATTCGGCCAAAGGTGTTCAAGAATGAACACATTTTTTTTTGTTTTCTTTCCTCAACTCACGGCAACAAGGGGGGTATGGATGAGACCATTTTTTTTTCATCACCCTTCCTTTTCATTGTTTAATTACCATGCTCTTTATTTTATTTTTCTTAGCATACATCACTAGCATAACATGTTGGTGACATGTTTCCACCCATAGCATGGCCAGCCACTATGCTTTAATTTGGCTAATTTGACATGCAAGGACAAACACTTTCCCACATATATTAATGGGCCACTTGAACACTTGCCTAGCATATTTCTAAATTGTCTCACATAAGTCCCTACTAATAAATTCCACATACACTGACCAAATTAAAGTATGGAACTATCACACAAGCATTTACGCACATCATAAACACAGAATATAATCTTTAATTATTTATAAGACTCGGTTTTGTGGTCCCGAAACCACTTCCCGACTAGGGTCAATTTTGGGCTGTCACAACTCTCCCCCACTTAAGAAATTTTTGTCCCCGAAAATCTTACCGGTAAATAGGTTTGGATATCGTTCTTTCATCGAGCTCTCGGTTTCCCAAGTAGCTTCCTCGATCCCGTGTTTGAGCCATAACACCTTTACTAGCGGAACTCTTTTGTTTCGTAACTCCTTCACTTCACGAGCTAGGATACGCATCGGTTCTTCTTCATAACTCATATCGGCTTGAATTTCAACCTCTGATGGGCTAATTATGTGCGATGGATCAGATCTATAGCGTCGAAGCATCGAAACATGAAAGACGTCATGGATCTTTTCAAGCTCAGGGGGCAAAATCAATCTATACGCAACTGGCCCCACTCGTTCGGAGATTTCGTACGGCCCAATGAATCTCGGGCTCAACTTGCCCTTACGGCCAAACCTAAGTACCTTTTTCCAAGGCGAAACTTTAAGAAACACTTTATCTCCCACCTGATATTCAATGTCTTTTCGTTTCAAATCCGCATACGATTTCTGACGATCTGTGGCTGCTTTCAGACTTTCACGGATTACCTTTACTTTCTGTTCGGCATCTTTAATCAAATCAGCTCCGAAAATTTTACTTTCACCGAGCTCGGTCCAAAAAAATGGTGTACGGCATTTACGACCGTACAAAGCCTCGTAAGGTGCCATCTTAATACTTGATTGAAAACTATTGTTGTAAGCGAATTCAATCAAAGGTACATACCGTTCCCATGAACCACTAAACTCAAGGATGCAGCATCTCAGCATATCCTCGAGTATCTGAATTATCCGCTCGGATTGACCATCGGTTTGGGGATGAAAAGCGGTGCTAAAATGCAGCTTGGTACCCAAAGCTTCTTGCAATTTCTTCCAAAATCGCGAGGTGAATCTCGGATCTCTATCCGACACGATAGAAATAGGTACTCCATGTAATCTCACAATCTGAGAAACATACAATTCGGCTAGTTTATCCAATGAAAAATCCGTACGCACGGGGATAAAGTGAGCCGACTTAGTCAGCCTATCAACAACAACCCAAATCGCATCCTTCTTACTTGCGGACAATGGCAGTCCGGACACAAAGTCCATTGTGACTCGGTCCCATTTCCACTCGGGTATCATGATCGGCTGAAGTAACCCTGAAGGCACTTGATGTTCCGCTTTCACTTGTTGACATATTAAACATCTCGAAACAAAGTCGGAGATGTCTCGTTTCATACCATGCCACCAAAACTGACGTTTCAAGTCGTTGTACATTTTCGTGCTCCCCGGGTGAATTGACATTCGGCTACAATGGGCTTCGTTCAGAATCATCGGAATGAGTTCCGAATTCCTTGGAACACACAAACGACTTCTAAACCTCAAACAACCATCATCATCAATCTGAAACTCCGATTCCTTGTTCGGAACACACTCAGCTCGTTTTGCAACCAATTCATCATCGACTTCCTGAGCTTCAAGAATTTGATGAGTCAATAATGGTTTGGCTTTTAATTCAGCTACTAACACATTGTCAGGTAGAACAGACAAGTGTACATTCATCGCTCACAAAGCAAACAGTGATTTCCGGCTTAAGGCGTCCGCAACCACATTAGCCTTTCCCGGGTGGTAATCAATGACAAGCTCGTAATCTTTCAACAACTCAAGCCAACGTCTTTGTCGCAGATTCAAGTCTCGTTGAGTCATCAAATATTTGAGACTTTTGTGATCCGAAAACACATGGCACTTCTCACCAAACAAATAATGTCGCCATATTTTCAATACAAACACAATGGCGGCTAGTTCGAGATCATGGGTCGGATAATTTCTCTCGTGTGGCTTCAATTGTCTTGACGCATAGGCCACAACTCGACCTTCTTGCATCAATACGCAACCCAACCCAAGTAGGGATGCGTCACTATAAATGACAAACTCTTTACCCGATTCGGGTTGCACCAAAATTGGAGCTTCAGTCAAATGAGTTTTCAGTTGATCGAAGCTTTTCTGACATTTCTCCGTCCATTCGAACTTAACATCCTTTTGAAGTAGCTTCGTCATTGGTGTGGCTATCATCGAGAAACCTTTGACAAATCGTCGGTAATAACCGGCGAGCCCTAGAAAGCTCCGGACTTCGGTAACATTTCTCGGAGGCTTCCAGTTAAGTATGGCTGAAATTTTGCTCGGGTCAACTCGAATACCCGATGCGGATACCACATGACCCAAGAAGCTAACCTCTCTTAACCAGAACTCACACTTACTGAACTTAGCATATAACTGCTTATCCCGCAAAATTTGCAACACTTGCCTCAGATGCTCAGCATGTTCGGTCTCATCTCTTGAATAGACCAAGATGTCATCAATAAACACAACTACGAACCGATCCAAATACGGCCTGAAGATCCGATTCATCAAATCCATAAACACCGCAGGGGCATTAGTGAGCCCAAACGGCATCACTAAGAACTCGTAGTGACAGTACCTCGTTCTGAAAGCAGTTTTGGGTACGTCCGAATCTCGAATCCGCAACTGATAATAACCCGATCTCAAATCTATCTTTGAAAACACCGATGCTCCCTTTAATTGATCGAACAGATCATCAATACGCGGTAACGGATACTTATTCTTTATCGTCACTTTATTCAGTTGACGATAGTCAATGCACAACCTCATGGTTCCGTCCTTCTTTTTCACGAACAATACTGGTGCACCCCAAGGTGAGAAACTCGGTCGAGCGAAACCTCTATCCGTCAATTCTTGCAACTGAGCTTTCAACTCTTTTAACTCGGTTAGTGCCATACGATACGGAGCGATCGAAATTGGCGTAGTTCCAGGTACAAGCTCTATACCAAACTCTACCTCCCGAACAGGTGGCAAACCCGGTAACTCTTCAGGAAAAACATCCGGGTATTCACAAACCACCGGCACCGATTCGGGTTTCTTTTCTAACTCCTTGTCATCAAGTACATACGCGAGGTATGCTTCGCACCCTTTCCTTACATATTTCTGGGCCAACATTGCTGATATTACAGCTGGCAACCCCCTTAAGTCCGCAGACTCAACTCGGATTATTTCGTTATTTGCGCACCTCAAATCGATAGTCTTGCTTTTGCAATTCACAACCGCATCATGCGCGGTTAACCAATCCAAACCAAGAATAACATCAAACTCGTCGAACGGCAAAAGCATCAAATCGGCCGGAAAACAGGATTCTCGGATTATTAGAGGGCATCTCTTACACACTTTATCAACAAGTACGCATTGACCCAAAGGGTTTGATACTCGAATTACGAGCTCAGTAGACTCAACAGGTAGAGTCTTACTGGTTGCTAAGGTTTCGTATACATATGAATGAGTAGAACCAGGGTCAATCAATGCAATCACATTAGTATCAAAGAGAGTGAAGGTACCAGTGATGACGTCGGGGGAGGATGCCTCCTCTCGTGCGCGAATGGCATATGCTCTAGCAGGAGTACGGTTCTCGCTCGATCGGCCGTATCAGAGGCCCCCCTCTGACTACCACCCCTGCCTCCTAAAATTCTCGGTGGTCTACCTCTAGATGTCACTCCACTAGGTCTTGCACCTTGAATCTTATTCTTCTCATCCAGCTCCGTGCAATCTCTAATGAAGTGGTCCTTCGAACCGCATCCGTAACAGGCCCTGCTAGTAGACTTGCCCCAACATTCACCTAGGTGTCGTCTTCCACATTGGGGACATTCAGGTTTCTCGTGACGATTATTGCCCACACTAGCTACCGAAGTAGCTCGGGAGCCCATCGATGGTCTTGCCCTGATGGAAATTCCCGCAGTCGCCCTCGACTTATTAATGTCCTCCCTGAACTTCTTTACAGCTGAGAACGGAGCTTTACCCGTCGATCTTTTACGATAATCTCTAGCTTCAAATTCAGCCTTCCTCTTCTCCTTTCCAAGTTCTTCCGCCTTGCAGGCTCGTTCGACTAGTGTTACGAATTCTTTTATTTCCAAAATACCCATTAGTAGCTTTAAATCTTCATTCAATCCTTCCTCGAATCTTTTGCACATAGCAACCTCATCAGCTACACACTCCCGGGCATACCTACTGAGTCTTACGAATTCATGTTCGTATTCAGATACAGTCATACGGCCTTGCTTGAGTTCCAAGAACTCCTTACGCTTCTGATCAATGAACCGTTGGCTAATAAATTTCTTTCGGAATTCCGTTTGAAAGAAGTCCCAAGTTACTCGCTCGTTCGGGACTATGGAAATCAAGGTCCTCCACCAATAGTAGGCTGAGTCTCGTAACAAAGATACAGCACATTTTAGACATTCGTCAGGTGTGCATGACAATTCATCGAACACCCGAATGGTGTTATCAAGCCAGAACTCGGCCCTTTCGGCATCATCAGTTACTATGGCCTTGAACTCCTCGGCCCCACGCTTCCTAATCAAGTCTACAGGTGGCTTACTCAGCCTCACAGGATCAGCGACTGATGGCATTACAGGCCCTTGGGGTGGATTATTCAAATTTGGGAATTGTTGGACAGCCGGGTTGGTTCGGGCATATTGCGCGACCCACTCATTCATCATGGTAAAGAAGGCTTGTTTAGCCCCCTCACCTTGATTATTCGCAGATGACTGAGGTTCAACAGGCGGCGTCCCTTGTGCAGGAGCAGCCGCTACGCTCTCAACGTCATCCGCTAGGGTTCTTTCTACACCGGGATCCATTTACTAATCAAAACAAAAACATTTCAACCGTCAGAAGTCATCACCCTTTTAAACATTAACATTAAGGCATGTATAGCTAGACTCATACGTGCTATGGTAGTCCTAGAACCGACTAAACCATAGCTCTGATACCAATCAAATGTAACACCCCAAACCCAAAACCGACACCGGAGTCGAACACGAGGTGTTAACTGACTTTAACCCCTTATAAAATTTATTTTCCAGACACTGCCCAATCTGTGTACTAGTCGTTTTAAAAATCATATCTTGAGTTTCGTAACTCGAAAATCAGTTTCGTAATTTTTCCCAGAAACTAGACTCATGTGCCCATCTATGTATTTTTTTTCTAGAATTTTGGTCGGGCCAATTAGTACAGTTTATTAGTCAAAGTCTCCCATGTTGCAGGGGTCGACTACACTGACCTTTTCCCATTACGACTTGGATATCTCCCTGCACGGGGCTTCAATACTGATGCCGTTTCTTTCTATGAAAACTAGACTCAGAGAGGAATCTATACATATATGGTACGACCCCTAATTATCTCTGGTTAATTTATAATGAATTTCCAAAGTCGGATCAGGGAATCCAGAAACCGTTCTGGCCCTGTCCCAAAAAAATCTGATTATCTCTTAATATACTGCCCATATGATCTTTTTGTTACTTCCTCATGAAAACAGACTCATCGAGCTTCGATTACATAATTTATTCATCAATTAATTCCACTCCTACTATTTTTAGTGATTTTTCAATCTCATGACACTGCTGCTGCCAGCATCTGTTACGAAAGTAACTAGGTCCATTTCATGCCTACCCTTGATCCAACTCAATCGAACATTCGTGCCATTTTCGCATGGCTTAAAGTTTACATGCCAAAGTTCAAACACAACGTAATAGCTTATACATGCCAAAATGTTCTTCTAAGCCAACTAAGAAGAAAGTACCAAAACTTGCTATCCGGTGTGATGACTTCGATGACGGCCCGATCACGCAAAAAGAGATGTGTCCAAGAAACCTAGAATAGGTGACAAGGAAACACCGAGTGAGTTTATAACTCAGTAAGTCATAAGCTATGCACTACCATCCATCAATAACATTATCACAAGAGAAAACAAAATGGAACGAGGCTAATTACTCCATCCATTCCGAACCATACCATAGTTCCTCCAACCTATCGATTCAATTTCATATCAATTCATGCATTCACATTCCATATACTCATCAATAGGACATTGAAGCATTTTCATAAATCAATTTATTTTCGTTACAATCAAACGACTAAACGGCCTTTCACCCATCCTACGATAAATTTTATGTACGTGACTTCAAGTATAGTTGTCACATAGGTTCAAACTTACCGAGCTCAACACCAAGTATAAGCATAGCACCTATTAGCCATGTACTCAAGACACTTACCCGATCCGCTGTCCGCGATCGACTCAATAGTGTCGCACACATAGTGTCCATAATGATTCACGAATGTATATTGAGTCCGCACACTCAGTGCTATATAATCAACTCGCACACTTAGTGCTACGTAATCAAATCGCACACTTAGTGCTACATAGTCAAACTCGCACACTTAGTGCCGCATGGTCAATTCGCACACTTAGTGCATCATATTCATTTCGCACACTTAGTGCAACATAGTCAAATCGCACACTTAGTGCTGTACAATTAATCCCGCGCACTTAGCGCCAATCTCATGGTCATAAATGGTTATACCCGCACGTTTAGTGCCGAGATCAACAACTCAGTACATCTTACCTCTTTCTTTTCATTCAACAATTTCATCATCACATACGTACATGCATATATATATATATGTATATTTATTCATTCCATTCAGCATCAATACATAAACATTATGACCATTTGAATAATACCAACTACATGCTTATTGACTTACCTTGTGTTGGGTAAGACGGTCCCAACTCGACTACTCAGTGATCTTTTCTTTGCCTTTATCGGATCTAGTTCCCTTTTGCTCTTGAGCTTAAGTTCAACAAAATTTAAAATAGTCATTAATCGACTATTCAAGTATTACTTTCAGAATAATATATATATTGATTTGACCTTCACACACATAGATTATAGTAAGCTTTATAATAGTCAATAAATAACTCATTGGCAAATTTTCATTAATGTTTACAACAAAATCACATATTCACTACGAGCTGTTTTCCTGAGCAGTAGTCGCTAAATTGTTTATAACTGGAGCTACAAAACTCCAAATCACTAGCCGTTAATTTTCCCTGAATATAGACTCGTATATCTTCCATCCATAAAATTTTCAGAATTTTGGCTTGGCCAATCAATACCAGATTTTCTTAAATTTTCCCCTGTTTCACTGTTTGACTATTCTGACCACTCTTCACTACGAACCAAATTTCTCATTTTACAGAATTCAAAATGTGTTGTATTTGATCTCATTTGAAACTAGACTCATTAAGGAGTCTAAGCATATAAATTTTATCTTATAATAATTTTTGTACAATTTATAATGATTTCCTAAAACAGAACAGGGAATCTAGTAGTCATTTGACTCAGCCCCACAATACTTCAATATCTCAAGATCGTAACTCTTTTGTTTTTATAGTTTTTTTGTAAGAAAATAGATTTCAAGCTTTATGCATACTCACTCAGCTCTAATTAACTCAAAATTAGCGATTCCAAAATACTCTGCTGTCCCAAAGATATACCAAATCAAATACACATAGATTACTTAACTACTTACAGCTTAATTAACATATTAATTCTTTATAACATTTCATATCAAACAAATATCACAACCACAAAATGAACCATGGGTTTTTAGAACTCAAGTAACACAAAACATGCATCATCCAAGAACAACCTCAAACAAACTTATCTAGCAAACCACCAACCGATTTTCCAAGCTCTTCCCCTTCCTTTCTTTCTCTATTCGGCCAAGGTTTCAAGATAAACATTTTTTTTTTTTTTTCCTCAACTCACGGCAACAAGGGGTATGATGAGACATTTTTTTCATCACCTTCCTTTTCATTGTTTAATTACCATGCTCTTATTTTATTTTCTAGCATACATCATAGATAACATGTTGTGACATTTTCCACCATAGCATGGCAGCACTATGCTTAATTTGCTAATTGACATGCAAGGACAACACTCCCACATATATAAGGGCCACTTGAACACTCTAGCTATTCTAAATGTCTCACATAAGTCCTACTAATACCACATACACTGACCAAAATTAAA